>NW_027013094.1:0-17206 GCF_036934945.1 Oncorhynchus masou masou
TCTCTGTCAAAGTTTCCTTCCATTGTTCTCCAAACACAGAAGTACTCACCTGTGGAATTTTTATCCATACCAAAGGTCCAATTGCAAAGCAAACATTTACGTAATTAGTGTTTGAAGAGAGAGTGTGATCAATTGGTAATTGATCGTAGCTTGATGAACAGTGTTGCTTTTCATTTGCACACAATATATTTTATTTGTGAAAGTTGTGCCAAAGGTAGAGAATTGTGTGTTGTGTTTTGGGTCATTGTGCCTCATGGGCCAGTTTCAGTCCGTAAACATTTTGGAAAAACTGTAAATATATATGCACTGCTCAAAAAAATAACAACACAACCCAATGTAACTCCAAGTCAATCACACTTCTGTGAAATCAAACTGTCCACTTAGGAAGCAGCCAGCACTGATTGACATTAAATTTCACATGCTGTTGTGCAAATGGAATAGAAAACAGGTGGAAATTATAGGCAATTAGCAAGACACCTCCAATAAAGGAGACCACTCCACAGACCACTTCTCAGTTCCTATGCTTCCTGGCTGATGTTTTGGTCACTTTTGAATGCTGGCGGTGCTTTCACTCTAGTGGTAGCATGAAACGGAATCTACAACCTACACAAGTGGCTCAGGTAGTGCAGCTCATCCAGGATGGCACATCAATGTGAGCTGTGGCAAGAAGGTTTGCTGTGTCGGTCAGCGTAGTGTCCAGAGCATGGAGGCGCTCCCAGGAGACAGGCCAGTACATAAGGAGACGTGGAGGAGGCCGTAGGAGGGCAACAACCCAGCAGCAAGACCGCTACCTCCGCCTTTGTGCAAGGAGGAGCAGGAGGAACACTGCCAGAGCCCTGCAAAATGACCTCCAGCAAGCCACAAATGTGCATGTGTCTGCTCAAACGGTCAGAAACAGACTCCATGAGGGTGGTATGAGGGCCCGACGTCCACAGGTGGGGGTTGTGTTTACAGACCAACACCGTGCAGGACGTTTGGCATTTGCCAGAGAACACCAAGATTGGAAAATTCGCCACTGGCGCCCTGTGCTCTTCACAGATGAAAGCAGGTTCACACTGAGCATGTGACAGACGCGGCAGAGTCTGGAGACACCATGGAGAACGTTCTGCTGCCTGCAACATCCTCCAGCATGACAGGTTTGATGGTGGGTCAGTCATGGTGTGGGGTGGCATTTCTTTGAGGGGCCGCACAGCCCTCCATGTGCTCGCCAGAGGTAGCCTGACTGCCATTAAGTACCGAGATGAGATCCTCAGAGCCCTTGTGAGACCATATGCTGATGCGGTTGGCCCTGGGTTCCTCCTAATGCAAGACAATGCTAGACCTCATGTGGCTGGAGTGTGTCAGCAGTTCCTACAAGAGGAAGGCATTGATGCTATGGACTGGCCTGCCCGTTCCCCAGGCCTGAATCCAATTGAGCACATCTGGGACATCATGTCTCGCTTCATCCACCAATGCTACATTCCACCACAGACTGTCCAGGACTTGCCGGATGCTTTAGTCCAGGTCTGGGAGGAGATCCCTCAGGAGACCATCCGCCACCTCATCAGGAGCATGCCCAGGCATTGTAGGGAGGTCATACAGGCACGTGGAGGCCACACACTACTGAGCCTCATTTTGACTTGTTTTAAGGACATTACATCAAAGTTGGATCAGCCTGTAGTGTGGTTTTCCACTTGAATTTTGAGTGTGACTCCATATCCAGACCTCCATGGGTTGATAAATTTGATTTCCATTGATCATTTTTGTGTGATTTTGTTGTCATCACATTCAACTATGTAAAGAAAAAAGTATTTAATAAGAATATTTCATTAATTCATATCTAGGATGTGTTATTTTAGTGTTCCCTTTATTTTTTGAGCAATGTATATATACAGTGGGAGAACAAGTATTTGATACACTGCTGATTTTGCAGGTTTTCCTACTTACAAAGCATGTAGAGGTCTGTCATTTTTATCATAGGTACACTTCAACTGTGAGAGACGGAATCTAAAACCAAAATCCAGAAGATCACATTGTATGATTTTTAAGTAATTCATTTGCATTTTATTGCATTTTACCAGATTAGAAAACCTTGTCATTCACCTTCGCATCCCTGGGCCAGACCACACTCAATCGTAGGACCTACTGAAGAGACGAGTCTTCAGTGAAGACTTAAAGGTTGAGACCGAGTCTGCATCTCTCACATTCATAGGCAGAACAATCCATAAAATGGAGATCGATAGGACAAAGCCCCGCCTACAGCTGTTTCTTAGAAATTCTAGGAACAATAAGGAGGCCTGCGTCTTGTGACCATAGCGTCGTGTAAGTATGTACAGCAGGACCAAGAGAGCTAGGTAGGTGCAAGTCAATGTAATGTTTTTTAGGTTAGCAGTAAAATCTTCCTTGAAATAAATCCCAGCCTTAACAGGAAGCCAGTGTAGAGAGGCTAGCACTGGAGTAATATTATCACATTTTTGGGTTATAGTCAGGATTCTAGCAGCTATATTTAGAGCTTTATCCGAAGCAGCCAGAGGTAGAGTATTGCAGTTGTCTAATCCAGTAGTCTAGTTTTATCTCCATCTCTTCATTCACAGATTAAATTATGGGCAATTTTACTGACAGTTGTGGCTGCTTTGTGTGATGTATTGTTGTCTCTACCTTTCTGCTCCTTTGTGCTGTTGTCTGGGCCAAATAATGTTTCTACCATGTTTTGTACTGCTACCATGAAACAGTTGCTGCCATGGTGTGTTGCTACCATGTTGTTATCATGTTGTGTTGCTGCCATGCTGTGTTTTCATGTGTTGCTGCCATGCTATGTTTTCATCTTAGGTCTTTCTTTTACGTAGTGTTGTGGTGTCTCTCTTGTTGTGATGTGTGTTTTGTCCCATAAGTTTAATTTTTATCCTAGACCCGTCCCTGCAGGAGGCCTTTTGCCTTCCGGTAGGCCGTCATTGTAAATACGAATTTGTTCTTAACTTGCTTGCCTAGTTAAATAAAGGTTAAATACAAAATCTAGAAGGAACAAAAGCATGGATTAGTTTATTTGTATAAGTTTTGGACAAAAAGTTTCAGATTTTGCAATGTTATGAAGATGGAAAAAGCTGCCTTTGAAATTTTCTTGATATGGTCGTCAAAAGAGAGATCAGGGTCCAGAGTAACGCCGACTTCCTTCAGTTTTATTTGAGATGACTGTACAACCATCAAGATGAATTGTCAGGGATCAAACAGCCAATCTCTTTGTTTCCTGGGACATAGAACTAACATCTCTGTTTTGTCCAAGGTTCGAGTAGTATTGGGTATGTCTGTATCAGTTTTGCACATCTGGATTTTCTCCCATCCTTCCTTGCAATTTTTTTCAAGCTCTGTTAAGTTAGATGGAGAACAGTAATCTTCAAGTCTTTCCACAGATTTGCAGTGTAATTCAAGTCGGGGCTTTGGCTGGGCAACTCAAGAACGTTCACATTCTTGTATTGACGACATTTCAGTGTTGCTTGGCTGTATGCTAAACCTGGTATCAGAGAATTTCGTATTATTCTGTATGGAAATCCGAGACACTCCATTTAGTATGATATGTTACGCTTCGTATGGTATGTATTATTTTTGATATCCATCACCCATTTTGTATATGTTATGAACTACAATTCATTTAATATGTTCAGAATTTGCAAAATGTACAACATTATATGAATTTGCAAAACATACTATATGTAACGAAATTGCAAAATGTATGATATTTTATGAATTCTAGCAAGATGGTTAACGTTAGCTAGCTGGCTAAAGTTAGCTAGGCTAGGGTTAGGGTTATGGTTAAGGTTTAGAGTTAGGTTAAAAGGTTAGGGTTAGCTAAAAATGTTAACTTTAGGGTAAGGGGAAGGATTAGCTAAAAGAGTTTAGGTGAGGGTTATGGGGAAGGGCTAGCTAACATGCTAAGTAGTTGCAAAGTAGCTAAAAAAGTAGTAAATAGTTGATAAGTTGATAAATTGATAATGAGGTAAAATGCAAAAGTTTTCTGTGATGAGATTGGGTTGCTAGACGTTCGTTAAGTATACCCATCCACCCGACCAACCAACCTACTTTTGTTTTTGCCTTAAGTAACCTTTTCTTCTTATGGAACCATACCAAATGTAACATATCATACTAATTTGAGTGTCCCGGTTTATGTTTACTATGTTACGTCTATATGAGACCAGGCTGGGATTCGTGGGGTCATTTTTGCAATCTGAAGCAGGTTCTCATCAAGAATTTAAATCATTTGGCCTTATTCATTGTTCCTTCTTCCTCTGAATAGCCTCTGCTGCTGAAAAGCATCCCCATGGCATGATGCTGCCACCACCATACCTTACAGCAGGGATGGTGTTAGATGGGCCATGAGCTGTCCCTGGTTTTCTCCAGTCATAGTGCTTTGCAATCAGGCAAAGAGTTTGATTTTTGTCTCATCAGATGACAAAATATTTTGCCGTATGCAAATCAGAGTCTTTCACGTGCCATTTTGCAATCTCCAGGCGTGCTGTTGTGCCTTTTTCCCAGAAGTGTCTTCTGTCTGGCCACTTTTACATAAAGCCTGGTTGGGGAAGTGCTGCTGTAGAGACTTTTGTCCCCTTCTGGCAGATTCTCCCATCTCAGCAAAGGAACTCTGTAATTCTGTCAGAGTGGTCATTGGGTTCTGGGTCACCTAACTTACAAAGGTCTTTCTTGCCCGGTTGCTCATTTTGGTTGGACGGCCAGCTCTAGGCACAGTCGGGATAATTCAAATTTCTCAATGATGGAGATCTTTGATGGAACTCTAAAATAGTTTATTTCCCCTTCTCCAGATATATGTCTCATCACAATTCCATCTAGGAGATGTACAGACAGGTCTTCATTATATAGTTTCTGCTCTGACGCACTGTCAGGTCTATATGGGACCCGATATAGACAGGTGTGTTTGTTTCTAAATCATGTCCAGACAATTGGATTGGACACAGGTGGATTCCATTAAGTTGGAGTAACACCTCAAGGATGATCAAAGGAAATTGGATGCACCTGAGCTCAATTTGTGTCATAGCAAGGGGGTGTTAATACCTATACGTAAATTACATATTTCTGAGTTTAATTTTCAATACATTTACAAATATTTCTACAAACATGTTTTCACTTTGTCATTATGGTGTAAATAATCTATGTAATACATTTTATTGCAGGCTGAAAGACAACAAAATGTGGAACAAATCAAAATATAGTTAATATTTTAGATTCTTCAAAGTAGCCACCCTTTGCCTTGATGACAGTTGCACACTCTGGCATTCTCAACCAGCTTCATGAGGAATGCTTTTCCAACAGTTTTGAAGGAGTTCCCACACATGCTGAGCACTTGTTGGCTGCTTTTCAATCACTCTGCGGTGCAACCCATCCCAAACCATCTCAATTGGTTTGAGGTCGTTTTTAAGTGGAGGCCAGGTCATCTGATGCAGCACTCCATCACTCTCCTTCTTAGTCAAATAGCCCTTACACAGCCTGAGGTGTGTTGGGTCATTGTCATGTTGAAAACAAAATGATAGTCCCACTAAGCCCAAACCAGACGGGATGCATGACGCTGCAAAATAGTGTATTAGCCATGCTGGTTATGTGCCTTGAATTCGAAATAAATCAGACAGTGACACTAGCAAAGCACCCCCACACCATCACACCTCCTCCTCGATGCTTCATGGTGGGAACCACATATGTGGAGATAATCTGTTCACCAACTTCATCTCAACCAGGTTCATGAGTGGAAGTCACCTGGAAATGTATTTCAATTAATGGGTGTGCCATGTTAAAATTGAATTTGCGGAATTTCTTTCCTTCTTAATGTGTTTGAGCCAATCAGTTGTGTTGTGACAAGGTAGGGGATATACAGAAGATAGCCCTATTTGGTAATAGACAAAGTGCAGCTATTTTGAAGAACCTCAAATATATTTAGATTTAACACTTTTTTGGTTACTACATAATTCCATATGCATTAATAAAATATATTAAAAAAATGAGTAGGTCTGTACAAACTTGACTGGTACTTTATTTTTTATTAGTTATACTATTTTGATTATTGATATTGTAGATCTTAAAACTTGAACTTGAACTACAATTTCTCATTAAGTCCCAGAACAGAAGCTTATCTCACTCCACGTCTTAAACTTAAACAGAAACCTATGTTCAAAGACGCTGATCTGATGTCATAGTAAATAATTGAATAGTCGGCGTGAAGGACACTACCCTGCAATGTTACGTTTGTAGAAGAACTTGCAAAATAATACCAACAAATATACCACTTTGACAAATAGTGTACACATTAATAGAATTGTTGTCATGTTTTCGTAATTATGATTGATTCTGTAGGACCTATCCCTATTCATATTTTAGTAGATACTCAAATCATTGTTCACATACACATGGTTAGCAGATGTTAATGCGAGTGTAGCAAAATGCTTGTGGCTCTAGTTCCAACAATGCAGTAATATCTAACAAATAATCAAACAATTCCCAACAACTATCTAATACACACAATCTAAAGTGCTGAATGAGAATATGTACATACAAATATAATGGATGAGCGATGGCCGAGCGGCATATGCAAGGTGCAGGAGATAGTATAAAACTCCTGTATATACACATGATATCTGCAAAAATCACTGAAGCTGGAGACTTTTACCTCCCTCACTAGCTTTAGCCACCAGCTGTCAGAGCAGCTGACAGATCATTGCACCTGTACATAGCCCATCAGTAAATAGCCCATCCAACTACCTCATCCCCATACCATATTTATTTATTTATCTTGCTCCTTTGCACCCCAGTCTCTCTATGTTACGAATCCCTTTGGCCCGGCAGTCTAGGGGTGATGGTATCGAGACCCGTAACATAACTAATTGAAATTATAACAGTGAAAAAGTAACAGTGAGAACAAAAACCACAGACAACTAAATTACCGTCAAACACTCATGTGTTCATTTTTAAACACATGGTATAAAGGGGCAGGAAAAGGGGCTGAGGAAAGAAAAAAAGATCCAAAAACACCCCTAAGCTCGACTAACCTACTTCAATACAGCTAACTAACTAACCAAAAATACAGCGGGTGGTCCGCCCAGTTTTAACTAGGGTATTTAGACGGGCAACTTCCTACGGGCAACTTGTCTTGGTACCCCCTTTTCCCTCCATCAAACAAACAGTCAATCACCATAACAAAACTCACAGGATTCCGGACAAATGTGACAGGCATGAACAAAAACCAAAAGAGAGAGAAATCCAAGAAAGAGAGAGAAAGATATTGCAAGAGAGTGTGAGAGAGAGACAGAGAGATCGAGCTCCAGAGGAAACAACTGAATGGGTTTTTAAACCAAGGGAAAGGGGATGTTATTGGGTAATGGAAACAGGAGGTGTGTCTTCTGATTGATGGCTGATTGGTGACTGGTTGGGGAATGATGATTGGATACAGGATACACACTCAGGATACCTGTATCCTTAACACTCTACTTGGTTACGCCTACCTGGTTAAATAAAGGTGTTCTCAACTGGCCTACCTGGTTAAATAAAGGTGTTCTCAACTGGCCTACCTGGTTAAATAAAGGTGAAATAATAGTAAAATAAAAAAAGATCAAATCAAAGTTTATTTGTCACATGCGCCAAATACAACAGGTGTAGTAGACCTTACAGTGAAATGCTTACTTACAGGCTCTAACCAATAGAGCAGAAAAGGTATTAGGTGAACAATATGTAAGTAAAGATATAAAAACAACAGTAAAAAGACTGTGAAAAACAGTAGCTAGGCTACATACAGTAGCAAGACTATATACAGTAACGAGGCTATATACAGTAGCAAGGCTACATACAGTAGCAAGGCTATATACAGTAGTGAGGCTATATACAGTAGCAAGGCTATATACAGTAGTGAGGCTATATACTGTAGTGAGGCTATATACAGTAGCAAGGCTATATACAGTAGCAAGGCTATATACAGTAGGGAGGCTATATATAGTAGAGAGGCTATATACAGTAGGGAGACTATATACAGTAGAGGCTATATACAGTAGCGAGGCTACATACAGTAGGGAGACTATATACAGTAGAGAGGCTATATACAGTAGAGGCTATATACAGTAGAGAGGCTATATACAGTAGAGAGACTATATACAGAGAGAGGCGATATACAGTAGAGGCTATATACAGTAGCGAGGCTATATACAGTAGCGAGGCTACATACAGGCACCGGTTAGTCAGGCTGATTGAGGTAGTATGTACATGTAGATACGGTTTAAAGTGACTATGCATATATGATGAACAGAGAGTAGCAGTAGAGTAAAAGAGGGGTTGGTGGGTGGTGTGACACAAAGCTAAAAGCCCGGTTAGCCAATGTGCTGGGGCACTGGTTGGTCGGGCCAATTGTGGTAGTATATACAGGAATGTATAGATAAAGTGACTATGCATATATGATAAACAGAGAGTAGCAGAGGATTTGGGGGAGCACACAATTCAGATTGGGTAGCCATTTGATTACCTGTTCAGGAGTCTTATGGCTTAGGGGTAAAAACAGTTGAGAAGCCTTTGTGTCTTAAACTTGGAGCTCTGGTACCGCTTGCCATGCGGTAGCAGAGAGTACAGTCTATGACTGTGGTGGCTCGGGTCTTTGACGATTTGTAGGGCCTTCTACTGACACCACCTGGTATAGAGGTCCTGGATAGCAGGCAGCTTAGCCCCAGTGATGTACTGGGCCGTACACACTACCCTCTGAAATGCCTTGCGGTCAGAGGCCGAGCAATTGCCATACCAGGCAGTGATGCAACCAGTCAGTATACTCTTGATGTTGCAGCTGTAAAACCTTTTTAGGATCTGAGGACCCATGCCAAATCGTTTTGGTTTCCTGGGGGGAACAGGCTTTCTTGTGCCCTCTTCATGTCTGTCTTGGTGTGTTTGGACCATTCTAGTTAGTTGGTGATGTGGATACCAAGAAACTTGAAGCTCTCAATCTGCTCCACTACAGCCCCGCCGATGAGAATGGGGACGTGCTTGGTCCTGCTTTTCCTGAATTCCACAATCAGCTCCTTAGTATTGGTTATGTTGAGAGATAGATTGTTATTCTGGCACCACCCGGCCAGGTCTCTGACCTCCTCCCTATAGGCTGTTTCGTCATTGTCAGTGATCAGGCCACTGTTGTGTCGTCTGCAAACTTAATGATGGCGTTGGAGTCGTGCCTGGCCATGCAGTCGTTGGTGAACAGGGAGTACAGGAGTGGACTGAGAATGCACCCCTGGGGGGCTCCAGTATTGAGGATCAGTGTGGCAGATGTGTTGCTGCAAACTTAATGATGGCGTTGGAGTCGTGCCTGGCCATGCAGTCGTTGGTGAACAGGGAGTACAGGAGTGGACTGAGAATGCACCCCTGGGGGGCTCCAGTGTTGAGGATCAGTGTGGCAGATGTGTTGCTACCTACCCTCAACACCTGATATGATTAATGTAAGATGTGTAAACACTATTGAAGAGGCATTATTTAACGTGTCATTGTTTAAAGGGACTTGTGAGCCGTTTATAAATGTGTCTAGTGATTGGGTCTCAATACAGTGATATATAAAATGTAAGATATGTAGACATTATTAGAGTGGCATTAATTAGAGTGGCATTGTTAAAAGTTTCTTGTGATCTATTTATTAAAGTGTCCAGTGATTGGGTCTCAATGTGGGCAGCATCCTCTCTGAGTTAGTGATTGCTGTTTAGCAGTCTGATGGCCTTTCGATAGAAGCTGTTTTTCAGTCTCTCTGTCCCAGCTTTGATGCACCTGTACTGACCTCGCCTTCAAGATGATAGCTGTTTGAAGAGGCAGTGGCTCGCGTGGCTGTTGTCATTGATGATCTTTTTGGCATCCTGTGACATCGGGTGCTGTAGGTGTTATGGAGGGCAGGTAGATGCGTTGTGCAGACCGCAACACCCTCTGGAGTGCCTTGCGGTTGAGGGTAGGTGCAGTTGCCGTACCAGGCTGTGATACAGCCCAACAGGATCCTCTTGATTGTGCATCTGTAAATGTTTGTCAGGGTTTTGGGTGACAAGCCAAATTCCTTCAGCCTCCAGAGGTTGAAGAGGCACTGTTGCACCTTCTTCACCACACTGTCTGTGTTGGTGGACCATTTCAGTTTGTCTGTGATGTGTTTGCCCAGGAACTTAAACCTTTCCACCTTCTCCACTGATGTCCCTTTGATGTGGATAGAGGGGTGCTCCCTCTGCTGTTTCCTGAAGCCCACGATCATCTCCTTTGTTTTGTTGACATTGAGTGAGATGTTGTTTTTCCTGACACCACACTCTGAGTGGCCTCACCTCCTCCCTGTAGGCTGTCTCGCCATTGTTGTTAATCAAGCCACTCCTGGTGTGTCGTCTGCAAACTTGATGATTGAGTTGGATGCGTGCATGGCCACACAGTTGTGGGTGAACAGGGAGTACAGGAGAGGGCTGAGCACACCCCCTTGTGGGGTCCCAGTGTTGAGGGTCAGCGAAGTGGAGATGTTCTTTCCTCCCTTCAACACCTGGGGGCAGCCCGCCAGAAAGTCCAGGACCCAGTTGCACAGGGAGGGGTTGAGAACCAGAGCCTCCAGCTTGATGATGAGCTTGGAGGGTAATATGATGTTAAATGCTGAGCTGTAGTCAATAAACAGCATTCTTACATAGGTATTATTTTTGTCCAGATGGGATAGGGCAGTGTGATGGCGAATTGCGATTGCATCATCTGTGGTCCTGTTGGTGCGGTATTTAAATTGAAGTGGTTCTAGGTTGGCCGGTAAAGTGGTGTTGGTATGATTCATGACTAGTCTCTCAAAGTACTTCATGATGACAGAAGTGAGTGCTACGGGCGATAATCATTTAGTTCAGTCTTTGCCTTCTTGGGTATAGAAACAATGGTTGCCATCTTGAAGCATGTGGGGACAACAGACTGGGATAGAGAGCGATTAAATATGTCCGTAAACACACCAGCCAGCTGGTCTGCGTATGCTCTGAGGGCGTGGCTGGGGATGACGTCTGGGCCAGCAGCCTTGTGAGGGTTAACGTGTTTAAATGTTTTACTCACGTCAGCCACTGAGGAGGGGGGCAGTCTTTGTTAGTTAGCCGAAACGGTGGCAAAGAAGGTGTTTAGTTTATCTGGGACGTATCCGTGATGTGGCTGTTGTTGTTTTTGTAGTCCCTGATATCCTGTAGACCCTGCCACATACAGTGCCTTGCTAGAGTATTCGCCCCCTTGAACTTTGCGACCTTTTGCCACATTTCAGGCTTCAAACATAACCTCTTGATACTGGATTCGGGATCGTGAATACAGCCTCAGGCTCATTACCATAACGCAACGTTAACGATTTCTGAAAATCGCAAATGAAATGAAATAAATATGCCTGCTCTCAAGCTTAGCCTTTTCTTAACAACACTGTCATCTCAGATTTTCAAAATATGCTTTTGAACCATAGCAAATCAAGCATTTGTGTAAGAGTATTGATAGCTAGCGTAGCATTTAGCGTATCATTTAGCACGCAACATTTTCACAAAAAACAGAAAACCAATCAAATAAAATCATTTACCTCTGAAGAATTTCGGATGTTTTCAATGAGTAGACTCAGTTAGTTAGCAAATGTTCAGTTTTTCCTGAAAGATTCTTTGTGTAGGAGAAATCGCTCCGTTTTGTACATCACATTTGGCTACCGAAACGAACCGAAAATTCAGTCACCAAAACGTCAAACTTTTTCCAAATTAACTCCATAATATCGACCGAAACATGGCAAACGTTGTTTAGAATCAATCCTCAAGGTGTTTTTTCACATATCTCTTCATTGATATGCCGTTCGTGGAAGCCTGCTTTCGTCTCAGAATCCCATGGAAAAATACCAGCAGCTGAAGATGACGCACCAATTTCGACGGAGGACACCGGGCGGACACCTGGCAAATGTAGTCTCTTATGGTCAATCTTCCAATGATATGCCTACAAATACGTCACAATGCTGCAGACACCTTGGGGAAACGATAGATAGGGCAGGCTCATTCCTGTCGCATTCACAGCCATATAAGGAGACAATGAAAAACAGAGCCTCAAAAATCCTGCTCATTTCCTGGTTGCAGTTTCATCTTGGTTTTGCCTGTAGCTTCTGTTCTGGGGCACTCACAGACAATATCTTTGCAGTTCTGGAAACTTCAGAGTGTTTTCTTTCCAAAGCTATCAATTATATGCATAGTCGAGCATACTTTTTGTGACAAAATATTGCGCTTAAAACGGGCACATCTTTTTATCCAAAAATGAAATACTGCCCCTAGAGTACCAAGAGGATAAAGATATAAAACTGTATTTTTTGTGAAGAATCAACAACAAGTGGGACACAATCATGAAGTGGAACGAAATTTATTGGATATTTTTTAACAAATCAAGAACTGAAAAATTGGGCGTGCAAAATTATTCAGCCCCTTTACTTTCAGTGCAGCAAACTCTCTCCAGAAGTTCAGTGAGGATCTCTGAATGATCCAATGCTGACCTAAATGACTAATGATGATAAATACAATCCACCTGTGTGTAATCAAGTCTCCGTATAAATGCACCTGCACTGTGATAGTCTCAGAGGTCCGTTAAAAGTGCAGAGAGCATCATGAAGAACAAGGAACACACCAGTGCAGGTCCGAGATACTGTTGTGAAGAAGTTTAAAGCCGGATTTGGATACAAAAATATTTCCCAAGCTTTAAACATCCCAAGGAGCACTGTGCAAGCGATAATATTGAAATGGAAGGAGTATCAGACCACTGCAAATCTAACAAGACCTGGCCGACCCTCTAAACTTTCAGCTCATACAAGGAGAAGACTGATCAGAGATGCAACCAAGAGGCCCATGATCACTCTGGATGAACTGCAGAGATCTACAGCTGAGGTGGGAGACTCTGTCCATAGGACAACAATCAGTCGTTTATTGCACAAATCTGGCCTTTATGGAAGAGTGGCAAGAAGAAAGCCATTTCTTAAAGATATCCATAAAAAGTGTCATTTAAAGTTTGCCACAAGCCACCTGGGAGACAGACCAAACATGTGGAAGAAGGTGCTCTGGTCAGATGAAACCAAAATTGAACTTTTTGGCAACAATGCAAAACGTTATGTTTGGCGTAAAAGCAACTACAGCTCATAACCCTGAACACACCATACCCACTGTCAAACATGGTGGTGGCAGCATCATGGTTTGGGCCTGCTTTTCTTCAGCAGGGACAGGGAAGATGGTTAACATTGATGGAAAGATGGATGGAGCCAAATACAGGACCATTCTGGAAGAAAACCTGATGGAGTCTGCAAAAGACCTGAGACTGGGACAGAGATTTGTCTTCCAACAAGACAATGATCCAAAACATAAAGCAAAATCTACAATGGAATGGTTCAAAAATAAACATATCCAGGTGTTAGAATGGCCAAGTCAAAGTCCAGACCTGAATCCAATCGAGAATCTGTGGAAAGAACTGAAAACTGCTGTTCACAAATGCTCTCCATCCAACCTCACTGAGCTCGAGCTGTTTTGCAAAGGAGGAATGGGAAAGAATTTCAGTCTCTCGATGTGCAAAACTGATTAGAGACATACCCCAAGCGACTTACAGCTGTAATCGCAGCAAAGGTGGCGCTACAAAGTATTAACTTAAGGGGGCTGAATAATTTTGCACGCCCAATTTTTCAGTTTTTGATATGTTAAAAAGTTTGAAATATCCAATAAATGTCGTTCCACTTCATGATTGTGTCCCACTTGTTGTTGATTCTTCACAAAAAATACAGTTTTATATCTTTATGTTTGAAGCCTGAAATGTGGCAAAAGGTCGCAAAGTTCAAGGGGGCCAGAATACTTTCGCAAGGCACTGTATGTGCCGTGTCTGAGCCATTGAATTGCGACTCCACCTTGTTAATATTCAGCCATATCTGCAGACCTCTTTCCATTGTTAAATGCGGTGGATGGAGCTTTCAGTTTCTAGCGAATTCCGCCATCCATCCACGGTTTCTGGTTAGGGTAGGTTGTAATAGTCAGAGTGGTTATGAAATCTCCAATGCACTTAAGAATAAAACGCAATCACCGAGTCAGCGTACAGATCAATGTCATTCTGTGAGGCATATTCCAGTCCGCCTGATCAAAATAATCTTGGAGCGTTGCTTCCGATTGGTCAGACCAGCGTTGAATGGTTCTCGTCACTGGTACATCCTGTTTGAGTTTCTGCCTATAAGCTGTGACGAGCAAGATGGCGTCGTGGTTGGATTTGACGAAGGGAGGGCGGGGGAGGACTTTGTATGCATCGCAGAAGTTTAAGTAGCAGTGGGCGAGAGTATTAGCCCTACTTGTCATGCAATCAATATGCTGATAAAATGTAGGTCACATTGATCTCAAATTTGCTTTGTTTAAATCCCTAGCAACGATAAATGCAGCCTCCGGTTATATAGTTTCCAGTTTACAAGGTCCTTGAGGGCCGTCTTGGTGTTCGCTTGAGGGGGGATGTACACAGCTGTGACTATAACTGACAAGAATTCTCTTCGTAGAGTGGAATGATCAGCATTTGATTGTAAGGAATTGTAGGTTGGGTGAGCAGAAGGACTTGAGTTCCTGTGTGTTGTAATGATTGCACCATTAGTTGTTAATCATAAAGCATACACCCCCGCCCTTACTCTTCCCAGAGAGGTGTTTATCTCTGTCGGAATGATGCATGGACAACATATCCTGAGAGAGACATGTTTCTGTGAAAAAGAGAATGGTACAGCCTCTCTGGAAGACAACCATTGCTTGAATTTTGTCTACCTTGTTGTCAAGAGACTGGACATTGGCGAGTAGTATACTTGGGAGTGGTGAGCGATGTGCCCATTTACAAATCCTGACCAGAAGACCGCTCAGTCTGCCCATTCTGCGTCGCTGTTGCTGGGATTAGTTCCATTGTCCTGGGTGGTGGTCCGAAGAGATGATCTGCTTCGGTAAAGTCGTATTCCTGGTTGTAATGTTGGTAAGTTGCTCTTTAATCCAATAGTTCCTCCCGGCTGTGTGTAATAAGACTTCAGATCTCCTGGGGTAACAATGTAAGAAATAATAAAAACAATAAAAAATACTGCATAGTTTCCTAAGAAACCGAAGCGAGGCGACCATTTCTGTCGGCGCCATCTTGATCATCTAACGTATATCACATCCAGAGCAACTTACAGGAGCAATTAGTGTTTAGTGCCTTGCTCAAGGGCACAACAATAGACTTGTCACCTATTCAAACCAACAAACTTTTAGTTACTGGTCCAATGCTCTTAACATTGTATATTATCTATACATTGTCACTTTACAAATTACCTTGATTAAATATATCCCATTTAGCAGACGCTTTTGTCCAAAGCGACTTACAAGTCGGCTGGGGCCACTACTTTTACATATGGGTGGTCCCAGCGGGAATCGAACCCACGACGCTTGGCGTTCCAAGCGCCATGCTCTACCGACTGAGCCACACAGGACCAACCTGTACCCCTCACATTGACCCGATACCGGTACCCCTGTATATAGCCTCGTTATTGTTATGTACTGTACATTTACTTTTTGATTGATACATTTTTGTTCTCACTTTAGTTGATTTAGTAAATATTTTATTAATTCAATTTTTTGAGCTGCATTGTTGGTTAATGGCTTGTAAGTAAGCATTTCACGGTAAGGTTGTATTCGGCATTTGTGAAAAATAACGTTTGGTTTGAACCACCAGGCTGCCTGCCGCCCCTATAGAGCAAAAAGAGGGTCCATCTTTGGCAGGAGAGAGGGGCTATGGTCCGACTATAGCACCTTGTGCTTGTCCCTTGTTTCATCCCACATCAATAGATTGGGATTTGGTTTTGTAACTGGTAGCACAATGAGGTAGTGTGTGTTGTGTTGTTGGCTGGTTAAAGAGGGTGCATAGTGGACACCGTGGTCTGCCAGAGATTTCCAGGACAGAGAGAGGAAACAGGACCAGACCTCTGCAGGGTGCCATTATCTCATCTCCCTCTCTCTCTCTCTCGCTCTCTCTCTATTTCTCTCTCTCTCTCTCTCTTTCCTCTCTCTCTCTCTCTCTCTCTCTCTCTCTCTCTATCTCTCTCTCTCTCTCTTTCTGTCTCTCTCTTTCTCTCTCTCACTCCATAAACATACTTATGCACACAGATTACGCACACACACACACACACACACACACACACACACACACACACACACACACACACACCAAGCCAATCATTCACTTTCCTCATGGCCCACTCTGAGACATGTAGTGAACTCATGCAACCCCCATGGCACGATAAGGTTTAACCTTTCCCACTCCTTATGCTTTTACCAGGTCAAGTCTTTGTTGAATAGTGTTACGTGACACCCCCCCTGCTAACATTCAGGGACTAGTTACATCTTAGAGGAGTGAATGGCAGATTTAGGATTAGAGCTCTGAATACGTGGCATAGCTCTGAATATTTATTACGCGAGAGCAGGTATACCCAAACTGGGACACAGTGTAGTTCATCATTATTATACTGTAAAGTGTAGTATTCATCATTATACTGTACAGTGTAGTATTAATCATTATACTGTACAGTGTAGTATTCATCATTATTCTGTACAGTGTAGTATTAATCATTATACTGTACAGTGTAGTATTAATCATTATACTGTACAGTGTAGTATTAATCATTATTACAGTACAGTGTAGTATTAATCATTATACTGTACAGTGTAGTATTCATCATTATTCTGTACAGTGTAGTATTCATCATTATACTGTACAGTGTAGTATTAATCATTATACTGTACAGTGTAGTATTAATCATTATAGTGTACAGTGTAGTATTAATCATTATACTGTACAGTGTAGTATTCATCATTATTCTGTACAGTGTAGTATTCATCATTATACTGTACAGTGTAGTATTCATCATTATTCTGTACAGTGTAGTATTAATCAATATACAGTACAGTGTAGTATTCATCATTATACTGTACAGTGTAGTATTCAACATTATACAGTACAGTGTAGTATTCATCATTATTCTGTACAGTGTAGTATTAATCAATATACAGTACAGTGTAGTATTCATCATTATACTGTACAGTGTAGTATTCAACATTGTACTGTACAGTGTAGTATTAATCATTAGACAGTACAGTGTAGTATTAATCATTATACTGTACAGTGTAGTATTCATCATTATACTGTACAGTGTAGTATTCATCATTATACTGTACAGTGTAGTATTAATCAATATACAGTA
>NW_027013095.1:0-17203 GCF_036934945.1 Oncorhynchus masou masou
GGTCCATTCCATATTGGTTCATTCCATATTGTCCATTCCATATTGTCCATTCCATATGGTCCATTCCATATGGTCCATTCCATATTGTCCATTCCATATTGTCCATTCCATATTGTCCATTCCATATTGTCCATTCCATATTGTCCATTCCATATTGTCCATTCCATATTGTCCATTCCATATTGTCCATTCCATATGGTCCATTCCATATGGTCCATTCCATATTGTCCATTCCATATGGTCCATTCCATATGGTCCATTCCATATTGTCCATTCCATATTGTCCATTCCATATGGTCCATTCCATATGGTCCATTCCATATGGTCCATTCCATATGGTCCATTCCATATTGTCCATTCCATATGGTCCATTCCATATGGTCCATTCCATATTGTCCATTCCATATGGTCCATTCCATATGGTCCATTCCATATTGTCCATTCCATATGGTCCATTCCATATTGTCCATTCCATATTGTCCATTCCATATTGTCCATTCCATATTGTCCATTCCATATTGTCCATTTTACTTTGAACTGTCGTGTCTTTAGGATATGTTGCTTTGTTAACATGACAGCTCATTTTGTATTTGATTGAGCGCCATTTAGGTTTGGCTATTTGATCGGAGAAACCTGCATGATGTAAAAGTGTCCCTCTCATTACATTGTCATGCAATTTGTTTCCAGCCAGTAGGCTACAGAAAATGCCACATACTTTCTCTACCACGTCCTATATCTGCTACATGATTTATGTTAGATCATTTATTTTAATGGAAAGTTGGTCTTCTCTCCAAAGAACCCCGAGAGGCGTGCGGGGAATGGACAAGCACAATATTTTGTGTCCCTGCCTTTGACAAAGTTGGCACTGATTGTCAAAGGCGACATCTAAAGCTCACCTAAAATGCCCATATGGCACTGGTTGAAATCAATTGTCATGGTTTTTGGGCAGAATTATGTTTTATGTGTTGTTGGAGGTACGTCTTTGGTCAGTTTCAAAAATGCCGCCCTCGTCAATCTGCCAACATAGGCGTGACGCCTAATCCTGCCTAATGAGTGGGTCGGCGGTGGGATTCAATGTAACATAATGTAAAGGAATCTCTTACTTTATTGTAACTATTCCCTATTCAGTTTTTACTGAAGCCAGTTCAGCTGCTAAGCGGTTAACTTCAGAGTGTAATAAACGTTTGAGGCAGTTATATCGCTGTCAGCAATATGAGTGGATAAGATGATTGAAATACTGGACTGGTGATATGTGTCATAAGAATCCTACTGGACCGTTTTAGCCAACTGAAATGTGAGACAAATAAAAGCACCTCCAGCAGCTTCATAAGATCATATTGTGGATACTGTAAATAAATACACATGAGATTTTACCGGTTTATAAGCTGCTATTTGAAAGCCTAATTTGACATGGCTGTAATGATTTAGTTAAATATTGCCTTAGACTGATGCACCACTCGGTAGGCCTACTTTGTCATGTTTTCTGTGGGACTGTAAAAAAAAAGGAGGAGAGGAGAGAGCAGTCACAGAGGAGTTGGATGAGAGAGCAGTCACAGAGGAGTTGGATGAGAGAGCAGTCACAGAGGAGTTGGATGAGAGAGCAGTCACAGAGGAGTTGGATGAGAGAGCAGTCACAGAGGAGTTGGATGAGAGAGCAGTCACAGAGGAGTTGGATGAGAGAGCAGTCACAGAGGAGTTGGATGAGAGAGCAGTCACAGAGGAGTTGGATGAGAGAGCAGTCACAGAGGAGTTGGATGAGAGAGCAGTCACAGAGGAGTTGGATGAGAGAGCAGTCACAGAGGAGTTGGATGAGAGAGCAGTCACAGAGGAGTTGGATGAGAGAGCAGTCACAGAGGAGTTGGATGAGAGAGCAGTCACAGAGGAGTTGGATGAGAGAGCAGTCACAGAGGAGTTGGATGAGAGAGCAGTCACAGAGGAGTTGGATGAGAGAGCAGTCACAGAGGAGTTGGATGAGAGAGCAGTCACAGAGGAGTTGGATGAGAGAGCAGTCACAGAGGAGTTGGATGAGAGAGCAGTCACAGAGGAGTTGGATGAGAGAGCAGTCACAGAGGAGTTGGATGAGAGAGCAGTCACAGAGGAGTTGGATGAGAGAGCAGTCACAGAGGAGTTGGATGAGAGAGCAGTCACAGAGGAGTTGGATGAGAGAGCAGTCACAGAGGAGTTGGATGAGAGAGCAGTCACAGAGGAGTTGGATGAGAGAGCAGTCACAGAGGAGTTGGATGAGAGAGCAGTCACAGGGGAGATGGAGGAGAGAGCAGTCAAAGAGGGGAGGTGGAGGAGAGAGGAGTCAAAGAGGGGAGGTGGAGGAGAGAGCAGTCACAGGGGAGATGGAGGAGAGAGCAGTCACAGAGGAGTGAAAGAAGGGGAGGTGGAGGAGAGAGGAGTGTGTGAGACCTCTGGGGGGTCTACTACACAGCAGAATCAATGAGTTAGCCAGTTAACCTTGACAACCAAAAATACCTATTGATTTTCAAGTGAATTAAGAAAGATAAACTTCAATATGTGTTTTTGGTTGTTGATTTAATTACACCATCCCAATTTCACACTTATCTTTCTAAAAAATGTTAAATCATTCATCCTGCTAAGTAGTATACCTCTCTGAGTTGTCACATTTCTCAAAAACGATATTAAAAACAGCAACAAAGTTCAGGACAAACACACACATATCACCTATAACGACAACCTGCCATTAAATTCTATATATGATATTTACTATCTACACACACGCATGAATAGAATAGATTATGACTGTGTTTTTGACTGACTGTTGTTTTACTTCTCTCTCTTTCCAGGTGGGGGAGCTGCGGGCTGACCTGGTACCCAGCGTGACCAGTCTCCTGGGGGTCCTCCTGTGGTAACCAATGGACAAATCTCCATTGAAAATGATTTTCAGGCTTAACTTGTGTTTGGTAAACCACCCTTTCAAGTTAGTCGGGTTTGTCAGGCATATGTTTTTGATAGGTTTAAATAGTGTACTGTGTATTCAGCCTTACCCATCGCCCCACCCAGCCCCTGTGTTCTCTCCAGCCCCAGACCCCTTCCCTCCAGACCCCTTAGACCCGCTTCCACCCCCACCCAGCCCCCTCTCCCACCCCCAGACCCCTTAGACCCGCTTCCACCCCCAGACCCCCACCCAGCCCCCTCTCCCAGACCCCCTTCCACCCCAGACCCCTTAGACCCGCTTCCACCCCCACCCAGACCCCTCTCCCACCCCCCAGACCCCTTAGACCCGCTTCCAACCCCAGACCCCAACCCAGCCCCCTCTCCCACCCCCAGACCCCTTAGACCCGCTTCCAACCCCAGACCCCAACCCAGCCCCTCTCCCACCCCCAGACCCCTTAGACCCGCTTCCACCTCCAGATCCCTACCCAGCCCCCTCTCTCAGACCCCCTTCCACCTCCAGATCCCTACCCAGCCCCCCTCTCAGACCCACTTCCACCCCCAGATCCCTACCCAGCCCCCTCTCTCAGACCCCCTTCCACCTCCAGATCCCTACCCAGCCCCCTCTCTCAGACCCCCTTCCACCCCCAGATCCCTACCCAGCCCCTCTCTCAGACCCCCTTCCACCCCAGATCCCTACCCAGCCCCCTCTCAGACCCCCTTCCACCTCCAGATCCCTACCCAGCCCCCTCTCTCAGACCCCCTTCCACCTCCAGATCCCTACCCAGCCCCTCTCAGACCCCTTCCACCTCCAGATCCCTACCCAGCCCCCTCTCTCAGACCCCTTCCACCTCCAGATCCCTACCCAGCCCTCTCTCAGACCCCCTTCCACCCCCAGACCCCTACCCAGCCCCCTCTCAGACCCCTTCCACCTCCAGATCCCTACCCAGCCCCCTCTCAGACCCCCTTCCACCTCCAGATCCCTACCCAGCCCCCTCTCCCAGACCCCTTCTACCCCCAGATCTCTAGCCAGCCCCCTCTCTCAGACCCCCTTCCACCTCCAGTCATGGAGCTCCCAGGACCACAGGAGTGTTCTCCCCATGACCAACAGACACACTCCCCATAACTGACGGCTTAAGGCATCATTCAGGATACCTGTTGTCTGTATTATCACCAGCTAACCATCTTGAAGAGACATCAGTGAAGCTGTGATGAATGTAATGGGTGATAATAGTGGCTATTCTGACACAGACTGAGTTACCCCCCAAAAAAAGATGGAACCATGACCCCTAATAAAAAGAAGAAGTGCAAGAACTTGCATTTTTGTTGTTGTTGAAATTGTTAAAACATTTCTAGCCCGTATATATATGGGTAACATGGTTGGCCTATTAAGCTCAACCCACTCAGTTTTCCACCACAAAACACCAGAACATGTAACCAGCTCACCTGTTTAGAAACAGTTGAACTGTTTTACACTATTATACGGAACAAAAATATAGAAGCACTTCATGTAAAGTTTTGGTCCCATGTTTCATGAGGTGAAATAAAAGATCCCATACATTTTCCATATGCACAAAAACGTATTTCTCTCACATTTTGTGCACAAATGGGTTTACATCCCTGTTTGTGAGAATTTCTCGTTTGCCAAGATAATCCATCCACCGGACAGGTGTAGCATATCAAGAAGCTGATTAAACAACATGATCATTACACATGTGCACTTTGTGCTGGGGACAATAAAAGGCCACTCTAAAATGCTAGTCCACACCTGTTGTTTCTCTCTGCATTGCTGGGACGGGCCCTTAAGTAAGCATTTCACGGCTAGTCCACACCTGTTGTTTCTCTCTGCATTGCTGGGACGGGCCCTTAAGTAAGCATTTCACGGCTAGTCCACACCTGTTGTTTCTCTCTGCATTGAGTGGGTAGGGGCTGAGTTACAGTGACAGCATGGAATTCAAATGAGGAGATGGACAGGAGAGAGGGGGAAAAGAGAATCTCCATTTAAGTTATCCATGTCTCTGTCATGGACCAGCATAGGCTGAAATGACCGCAGATCCACAGTTCAGACACTGCCGGAGGCCAGGAATTCCACATGGGCTGTGTGCGCAGGGTCCACTAAATTAGAAGGGTTGGCAACCATGGGCAGTGGGGCGCCATGGACGTCTGTAGAACCTACAAGTAGAGGAACGAACAGAGATAGAAAACACACACATAGATGACAAAGCAACAAAATAGCCAAAAGTATATAACCTAAAAATAATGAAGATACTCAAGTGACAGAGCCTTCCTCTCTTTCCTTCCTCTGAATAACTCTGTACATCTTTGAATAACTCAGAACATTTTTGTTTCAGAGACAGTCTTAGTTTTGGCGACAACACCGCCTCTTACTGCTGCTGCTGAAAAATCAAGGGAGACACTAAGTACCCAGTCTAATTGCCATTTGCCGAGCAGAGGTGAAGAAAAATATCCCCTTAGAAGACAACAGGCCTATGAATTAGCACGACAATTACATAAACAGGCCTGAAAATTAATATATGTAGAGGATCAGAACTTGAATTCAATTGCCCTAGCAACAACTTACTGAATAAAAAAAACACTTGATACTCTTGAAGGAGCAGATGGCCTTAGATGAGACTGGGGCACTGAGACTTGGACACTGAGACTGGGGCACAGAGACTGGGACACTGAGACTGGGGCACAGAGACTGGGACACTGAGACTGGGCCACTGAGACTGGGGCCAAGTGAGTCTCATGAAATAGTCAGGGAAGACAGGTAAGGACACTCCCTCTTAAAACACCCAACACTTTCCAAGACTATAACACAAATTGTCCTGAAATGTTTCTTACATTTCTGCTGCTCATCCTCCCTCCCACATTTCTTTCTTTAATCCCCTTCTTCTGAACTGTGAACTGATATGACCGACACGATGATGTAGCCTATGTCTCAACCCTCAACCGATTTGATCAACACGATGATGTGGCTCAACACTCAACCGATTTGATCAACACGATGATGTGGCCGATGTCTCAACCCTCAACTGATATGACCGACACGATGATGTAGCCAATGATGTAGCCTATGTCTCAGCCCTCAACCGATATGACCGACACGATGATGTAGCCAATGTCTCAACCCTCAACCGATATGACCGACACAATGATGTAGCTGATGTCTCAGCCCTCAACCGATATGACCGACACGATGATGTAGCTGATGTCTCAGCCCTCAACCGATATGACCGACACGATGATGTAGCCTATGTCTCAACCCTCAACCGATATGACCGACACGATGATGTAGCCGATGTCTCAACCCTCAACCGATATGACCGACACAATGATGTAGCCTATGTCTCAACCCTCAACCGATATGACCGACACGATGATGTAGCTGATGTCTCAGCCCTCAACCGATATGACCGACACGATGATGTAGCCTATGTCTCAACCCTCAACCGATATGACCGACACGATGATGTAGCTGATGTCTCAGCCCTCAACCGATATGACCGACACGATGATGTAGCCTATGTCTCAACCCTCAACCGATATGACCGACACGATGATGTAGCTGATGTCTCAGCCCTCAACCGATATGACCGACACGATGATGTAGCCGATGTCTCAACCCTCAACCGATATGACCGACACAATGATGTAGCTGATGTCTCAACCCTCAACCGATATGACCGACACGATGATGTAGCCAATGATGTAGCTGATGTCTCAACTCTCAACCGATATGATCGACACGATGATGTAGCTGATGTCTCAACCCTCAATCGATATGACCTACACGATGATGTAGCCAATGATGTAGCTGATGTCTCAACCCTCAACCGATATGACCGACACGATGATGTAGCCAATGATGTAGCTGATGTCTCAACTCTCAACCGATATGATCGACACGATGATGTAGCTGATGTCTCAACCCTCAACCGATATGACCGACACGATGATGTAGCTGATGTCTCAACCCTCAACTGATATGACCGACACGATGATGTAGCTGATGTCTCAACTCTCAACGGATATGATCGACACAATGATGTAGCTGATGTCTCAACCCTCAACCGATATGACCGACACGATGATGTAGCTGATGGCTCAACCCTCAACCGATATGACCGACACGATGATGTAGCCGATGATGTAGCCGATGTCTCAACCCTCAACCGATATGACCGACACGATGATGTAGCCGATGTCTCAACCCTCAACCGATTTCACCGACACGATGATGTAGCCAATGATGTAGCTGATGTCTCAACCCTCAACCGATATGACCGACACGATGATGTAGCTGATGTCTCAACTCTCAACCGATATGATCGACACAATGATGTAGCTGATGTCTCAACCCTCAACCGATATGACCGACACGATGATGTAGCTGATGTCTCAACCCTCAACTGATATGACCGACACGATGATGTAGCTGATGGCTCAACCCTCAACTGATATGACCGACATGATGATGTAGCCGATGATGTAGCCGATGTCTCAACCCTCAACCGATTTCACCGACACGATGATGTAGCCAATGATGTAGCTGATGTCTCAACCCTCAACCGATATGATCAACACGATGATGTAGCCTATGTCTCAACCCTCAACCAATATGATCAACACGATGATGTAGCCTATGTCTCAACCCTCAACCGATTTGATCGACACGATGATGTAGCCGATGTCTCAACCCTCAACTGATATGACCGACACGATGATGTAGCCTATGTCTCTGCCTCATATTTCTGAACAGCAGAAAGAACAACCCTGTGGCTATTTGAATGAACATTCCAAAAAATACATATATTTTCTAGGCTAATTTAGGATGTAGGCTACAACCTTCTCTGTCTGTTTTCAGTGAGGATATTGCAGTAGCAGAAGCAGGGTTTAGTCTACACATAGCATTGGGGCAAAACAATCTGCCTTCTAACCACACGTTTACATTTGTAATGATGGTGTAATATTTATACCGTTGCCTGAGTTGCTGAGTACCACATGATTTGATAGACTGTGCATGATTGAAATTCGCCAGAGTAGCTGTTCCAACCCTGGGCAGCTGAAGCGTGTAGCCGCTAACCAGAGTTTGATAGTGGGCGAGTTCGTTCTGCAACAGGCCCAGTGCCTACTGCTACTTGTCATATCATGCTGAAAAAAAGAACACTACCTACTTTGAACGGCCTCTCTGCCTCCCGCTTAGCCATTGTGTGCAATGAATGAAAAATAAAATGTAATTGCTGTTTAGACTGCCTGTCTGTGTCTCGCTTGTGTTTGATATGGTAACTATAAATAGCTTGCCTAAATAGACTGCCTGTTATTTGTGTCATACTTATGTTAACAATAGCCTACTGTTACAACAGACAAAGATGTTTGTAGACTACGCTAAAATAGACAAAGGTGTCCGATCATTGCTGCTGGGAGGAAGGATGGGGAAGCGATAGCAGAGTGAGCAGCAGCTACTTAAAAAAATCTATGTAGAGAATCCCGCAGACGCGCAGAAGCTTCCGAGACTTTTAGCTGGTCAGCAGAAGAAATGAAAAGGTCAGGGAATAGTCTGATCTGCAGCCACTCCGAAGAAAATATGACTTGTTCAAAAACTATCTATCTCTGAGCAAGTGAATTAGTATAAAATATATTTTTTTGGATACAACATAGCTTAGTATTTGAATGATTTATTTTATACAGTATTTTTGCTCATTTTTATCAAGGGTGCCAATCATTTTGGAGGTGACTACACTTCTAAGCAGTAGGCAAGACAGGTTTCAGACACAGAAGCTGTTTATTACTTGTGCAACGTTCACTTTGAACCACGTGTAAAGGATGTCAGGCTGCTTGGCACCGACTGCCCTCCTGAAACACATTACCCTGTCGCGCCGCCCAAAACCTAGCTATTCAGTCGAGACACATCAGGCTGAGAGATCCACATCTGCTACATTCACCCCCCAAACTCATGCCACCGTGACCCCCTAGAGAGCTTCGTCAGCATAGCGTCGACTTCACACATAGCGGATGCTTCACACTTTTATGAGACGGCTATAAATAGAATCCACGGACTGCTTGGCCTTTAGGTTGGAATAAAGACCTACACAGTCAGTCAAAACAGACCAGATACATGGTGACAGAAGGCAGGTTTTGGAGCAGTGAACAGTTACCCATTCTGTCAGCTAACATTAGTTGCAGTTTTTTCCATTTTTAAAAACCAGTGGTTCTTAAGCAAATGTCCACCGTCCAAGTTGACTACATTGCAGATGAATGCCAGATGTCAGAACGCCTGGATTGATGTTTAGGGATAGTTCATCCAAATTACAAAATTACACATTGGTTTTCTAACCCTGTAAGAATTATATGGACAAGGTATTACAGCAATCCATGCTTGGGTTTAGTTTCCCTGGCACTGTTTCCAAATGCTAGAGTTTTAGCATTTGTGTCACAATTTCCATTCAAGTCATGGGACCGATTTTAGCATTTTTCGGGCATCATGTCCAAATCATTCGAAGTATCAAAAATGTATTGTGAAGCTCAACAAAGTCACGTATAGATGTTGATGCTTGAAAAGTGTCTCAGTCAAAGTCCTGTCTGTGGAGATAAAACCATTTGAAGCAGCCTTAAAATGAATTGGATCAGGAGTTACTATCTGATCCCCCCAAGGCCCTGCTAAAATACTTCAAATATGTACAATAACAGTTTTATAATGACAGTTCACTCAACTTCTTATTGACATTTGGCAGTTAATAGCAGTATATCAGGGGGCTTCAACTCCTGTTCTGGACAACCCATCCACATGGTATGCAGGCTTTTATTCCAGCCCAGCACTAACACAGTGGGTTCTTTTGGCCCATTCAGACAAGCTCTGAAAAAAGATCTGATGTGAAAAGATGTGATTGGTCAAAAGACCAGTGAGGGAGTTACTGTCCCAGGAATGCCCCGGGGGAAGGATGTTAGTGTCTACTCCCGTGTTTGCACCGTTATGGCTGACGGTGAAATTGGCCCCAAATGAAAGTGACACAGGTTGAGTAATGAGTAGAATTCTGCGGTTTCACAATGCAAAAGTGATTGCTTTTGATTACATTTTTTTTGTCTTCCTTCGCAATGAAAATTAGTTTGAATGTTCGAACATGTATTTTATTGGCATGCCATGTTGGGTGTTTTAAGAGGGAGTTTCCTTACCTGTTTTCCCTGACTATTTCATGAGACTCACTTAGCCCCAGTCTCAGTGCCCCAGTCTCAGTGCCCCAGTCTCAGTGCCCCAGTCTCATTGCCCCAGTCTCTGTGCCCCAGTCTCTGTGCCCCAGTCTCATTGCCCCAGTCTCTGTTCCCCAGTCTCAGTGCCCCAGTCTCAGTGCCCCAGTCTCAGTGCCCCAGTCTCAGTGCCCCAGTCTCAGTGCCCCAGTCTCTGTTCCCCAGTCTCAGTGCCCCAGTCTCAGTGCCCCAGTCTCTGTTCCCCAGTCTCAGTGCCCCAGTCTCAGTGCCCCAGTCTCTGTTCCCCAGTCTCAGTGCCCCAGTCTCAGTGCCCCAGTCTCAGTGCCCCAGTCTCAGTGCCCCAGTATCAGTGCCCCAGTCTCTGTTCCCCAGTCTCAGTGCCCCGGTCTCTGTGCCCCGGTCTCTGTTCCCCGGTCTCTGTTCCCCAGTCTCTGTGCCCCAGTCTCATTGCCCCAGTCTCAGTGCCCCAGTCTCAGTGCCCCAGTCTCAGTGCCCCAGTCTCTGTTCCCCTGTCTCAGTGCCCCAGTCTCTGTGCCCCAGTCTCAGTGCCCCAGTCTCAGTGCCCCAGTCTCAGTGCCCCAGTCTCTGTTCCCCAGTCTCAGTGCCCCAGTCTCTGTGCCCCAGTCTCAGTGCCCCAGTCTCAGTGCCCCAGTCTCAGTGCCCCAGTCTCTGTTCCCCAGTCTCAGTGCCCCAGTCTCTGTTCCCCAGTCTCAGTGCCCCAGTCTCAGTGCCCCAGTCTCAGTGCCCCAGTCTCAGTGCCCCAGTCTCTGTGCCCCAGTCTCTGTTCCCCAGTCTCTGTTCCCCAGTCTCAGTGCCCCAGTCTCTGTTCCCCAGTCTCAGTGCCCCAGTCTCTGTTCCCCAGTCTCTGTGCCCCAGTCTCAGTGCCCCAGTCTCAGTGCCCCAGTCTCAGTGCCCCAGTCTCAGTGCCCCAGTCTCATCTAAGGCCATCAGAAGACACCGTAATAGATTTACAGCGAGATATGTGATCTGGAAAATAAAATCGGAATTAGCCAAGCTTGGTTGTCATGTGGATACATGCCACAGCATGACCCCGCCTCTCCACAGCATGTGACATTTCACATCCAGATTTAGATTTTTACTGGCTGTGACATTTGAATGGATTGAACGATGTAAAAGAAATGCTGACTTGAGCCAAGGCTCTGGGGTGTCTCAGCCAAGCTCCTGTCTGTGGTGATAAAACTACTTTGCAAGCACAGACTGATCATTTAAAGCACCCTTAAAATGTATTGGATCAGCAGTTGCTATCTGATCCCCCCAAGGCCCTGCTAAAATACAAATGTACAATAACCATTTTACAATGACAGTTTCCTCAACTGCTTAATGACATCTGACAGTTAATAACAGTATATCATGGGGCTTCAACTCCTCTTCTGGACAGCCCATCCACATGGTGTGCAGGCTTTTATTCTGCCCCAGCAATAACACAGCAGCGTCAGATAAATCAAATTATCATAATCTTCAATTTAGCCATGAATTACTTGAAATCAGGTTCAGTATGTTAGGCTGCGTATAGACAGGCAGCCAAATTCAGATTTTTTTTCCCCAACATTTTTGACCAATCAGAACATCTCTGAAAAGGATCTGATGTGAAATTGTCTGTTGTGATTGATTAAAAGACCAGTGAGAGAGTTCTATGAATGTCCAGGGCCCCGGGTGATGCGGGTTAGGGTTGACTGCATTCGTTTGGGAACCAGGTTGCCTCTCGTGCATGAGCCAGGTGCCCCATTGTGGCCGACGGCAACGTTGGCTCAAAACTAAAGTGACATAGGTTATTAACATGTGGAGTAATGAGGAGGATTCTGTGTTTTCACATACTGAATGTTATGAACTTGAGTGAAGACCCAAAAGCGGTTTTAACAGAAAACAGAGTTCTTTAATGAAAAACAGGAATGGCATAAATCCTCTTCCAACGTTGTCAGCGGAACAAAAAGAACGTTAGTATAGTGCAGGATGCACCTGCCAGGCAGACTCCGACAGGACAGGACAAGGTGGAAGCAAACGAGACGACAGCTTGCTTCTGGCATCAAAAACACAAACAAGAATCAGACACTGAAAGTAGCAGGAACAGAGAGAGAAATAGAGACCTAATCAGAGGGGGAAGAGAGAACAGGTGGGGAAAGGGTGAATGAGCTAGTTAGGGAGGATGTAGAACAGCTGAAGAATGAGAGACAGAGAAGGTAACCTAAAAAGACCAGCAGAGAGAGACAGAGTGAAGAGAAAGGACAGGAACAGACATAACAAGACATGACAGTACCCCCACTCACCGAGCGCCTCCTGGCGCACTCGAGGAGGAAACCTGGCGGCAACGGAGGAAATCATCGATCAGCGAACGGTCCAGCACGTCCCGAGAGGGAACCCAACTCCTCTCCTCAGGACCGTACCCCTCCCAATCCACTAGGTACTGATGACCACGGCCCCGAGGGCGCATGTCCAAAATCTTACGAACCCTGTAGATGGGTGCGCCTCGACAAGGATGGGGGGAGGGACGAGCGGGGGCGCGAAGAACGGGCTTAACACAGGAGACATGGAAGACCGGGTGAACGCGACGAAGATAGCGCGGGAGAATAAGTCGCACTGCGACAGGATTAATGACCTGAGAAATACGGAACGGACCAATGAACCGCGGGGCCAACTTGCGAGAAGCTGTCTTAAGGGGAAGGTTCTGAGTGGAGAGCCATACTCTCTGACCGCAACAATATCTAGGACTCTTGGTCCTACGCTTATTAGCGGCCCTCACAGTCTGCGCCCTATTACGGCAAAGTGCCGACCTGACCCCCTTCCAGGTGCGCGCAACGCTGGACAAAAGCCTGAGCGGAGGGGACGCAGGACTCGGCGAGCTGAGATGAGAACAGCGGAGGCTGGTACCCGAGGCTACTCTGAAAAGGGGATAGACCGGTAGCAGACGAGGGAAGCGAGTTGTGGGCGTACTCTGCCCAGGGGAGCTGTTCTGACCAAGACGCAGGGTTACGAAAGAAAGACTGCGTAAAAATGCGACCAACAGTCTGATTGGCCCGTTCGGCTTGACCGTTAGACTGGGGATGAAAGCCGGACGAGAGACTGACGGAAGCCCCAATCAAACGGCAAAACTCCCTCCAAAATTGAGACGTGAACTGCGGGCCTCTGTCGGAAACGACGTCAGACGGAAGGCCATGAATTCGGAAAACATTCTCGATAATGATCTGAGCCGTCTCCTTAGCAGAAGGGAGCTTATCGAGAGGAATGAAATGAGCCGCCTTAGAGAATCTATCGACAACCGTAAGAATAACTGTCTTCCCCGCTGATGAAGGCAGTCCGGTGATAAAATCTAAAGCGATGTGAGACCACGGTCGAGAGGGAATGGGAAGCGGTCTGAGACGGCCGGCAGGAGGAGAGTTACCAGATTTAGTCTGCGCGCAGACCGAACAAGCGGCGACAAATCGACGCGCGTCACGTTCCCGAGTGGGCCACCAGAAACGCTGGCGAATGGAAGCGAGCGTACCCGAACGCCGGGGTGGCCGGCTAACTTGGCAGAGTGGGCCCACTGAAGAACGGCCGGACGAGTAGGAACGGGAACGAACAGAAGGTTCCTAGGACAAGCTCGCGGCGACGGAGTGTGAGCGAGTGCTTGCTTTACCTGCCTCTCAATTCCCCAGACAGTCAACCCGACAACACGCCCCTCAGGGAGAATCCCATCGGGGTCGGTGGAGACCTCAGAAGAACTGAAGAGACGAGATAAAGCATCAGGTTTGGTGTTTTTTGAGCCCGGACGATAAGAAATAACAAACTCGAAACGAGCGAAAAACAGAGCCCAACGAGCCTGACGCGCATTAAGTCGCTTGGCTGAACGGATGTACTCAAGGTTCCTATGGTCAGTCCAAACGACAAAAGGAACGGTCGCCCCCTCCAACCACTGTCGCCATTCGCCTAGGGCTAAGTGGATGGCGAGCAGTTCGCGATTACCAACATCATAGTTACGTTCTGACGGCGATAAGCGATGAGAGAAAAACGCGCAAGGATGGACCTTGCCGTCAGAGAGAGAGCGCTGAGAAAGAATGGCTCCCACGCCCACCTCTGACGCGTCAACCTCAACAACAAACTGTCTAGAGATGTCAGGTGTAACAAGAATAGGTGCGGATGTAAAACGATTCTTAAGAAGATCAAAAGCTCCCTGGGCGGAAACGGACCACTTAAAGCACGTCTTAACAGAAGTAAGGGCTGTGAGAGGAGCTGCCACCTGACCGAAATTACGGATGAAACGACGATAGAAATTAGCGAAGCCCAGAAAGCGCTGCAGCTCGACGCGTGACTTAGGAACGGGCCAATCAATGACAGCCTGGACCTTAGCGGGATCCATCTTAATGCCCTCAGCGGAAATAACGGAACCGAGAAAAGGGACAGAGGCGGCATGAAAAGTGCACTTCTCAGCCTTCACATAAAGACAGTTCTCCAAAAGGCGCTGGAGGACGCGTCGCACGTGCTGAACATGAATCGAGAGAGACGGTGAAAAAATCAGGATATCGTCCATGTAAACGAAAAACAAAAATGTTCAGCATGTCTCTCAGGACGTCGTTAACTAGTGCCTGAAAGACAGCTGGAGCGTTAACGAGGCCGAAAGGAAGAACCCGGTATTCAAAGTGCCCTAACGGAGTGTTAAACGCCGTCTTCCACTCGTCCCCCTCCCTGATGCGCACGAGATGGTAGGCGTTACGAAGGTCCAATTTGGTGAAAAACCTGGCTCCCTGCAGGATCTCGAAGGCTGAAGACATAAGAGGAAGCGGATAACGATTCTTAACTGTTATGTCATTCAGCCCTCGATAATCCACGCATGGGCGCAGGGACCCGTCCTTCTTCTGAAAAAAAAACCCCGCCCGGCGGGAGAGGAGGAGGAGACTATGGTACCGGCGTCGAGCGAAACCGACAAATAATCCTCGAGAGCCTTACGTTCGGGAGCCGATAGAGAGTATAATCTACCCCGGGGGGGAGTAGTTCCCGGAAGGAGATCAATACTACAGTCATACGACCAGTGTGGAGGGAGAGAAGTGGCCTTGGAATGACTGAACACCATGCGCAGATCGTGATACTCCTCCGGCACCCCTGTCAAATCGCCAGGCTCCTCCTGTGAAGAAGAGACAGAGGAAACAGGAGGGATAGCAGACATTAAACAGGTTACATGACAAGAAACATTCCAGGATAGGATAGTATTACTAGACCAATTAATAGAAGGGTTATGGCGCACTAGCCAGGGATGACCCAAAACAACAGGTGTAAAAGGTGAACGAAAAATTAAAAAAGAAATGGTTTCGCTATGATTACCAGAGACAGTGAGGGTTAAAGGCAGCGTCTCACGCTGAATCTTGGGGAGAGAACTACCATCTAAAGCAAACAAGGCCGTGGGCTCCCTAACTGTCTGAGAGGAATGTCATGTTCCCGAGCCCAGGTCTCGTCCATAAAACAGCCCTCCGCCCCAGAGTCTATCAAGGCACTGCAGGAAGCAGATGAACCGGGCCAGCGGAGATGGACCGGAAAGGTAGTGCGTGATCCAGAAGGAGAGGCCTGAGTAGTTGCGCTCACCAGTAGCCCTCCTCTTACTGATGAGCTCTGGCTTTTACTGGACATGAGGTGACAAAATGACCAGCGGAGCCGCAGTAGAGACAGAGGCGATTGGTGATTCTCCGTTCCCTCTCCTTGGCCGAGATGCGGATACCCCCAGCTGCATAGGCTCAGCATCCGAGCCGGCGGAGGAGGGTGGCAGTGATGCGGCAGGTGGCAGTGATGTGGAGAGGGGAGCAACGGAGAACGCGAGCTCCTTTCCACGAGCTCGGCGACGAAGATCAAACCGTCGCTCTATGCGAATAGCGAGAGCTATTAAGGAGTCCAGACTGGAAGGAACCTCCCGGGAGAGGATCTCATCCTTAACCTCGACGAGGAGACCCTCCAGAAAACGAGCGAGCAAAGCCGGCTCGTTCCAGTCACCAGAGGCAGCGAGAGTGCGAAACTCAATAGAATAATCCGTTATGGATCGATTCCCCTGACATAGGGAAGACAGGGCCCTGGAAGCCTCCTCGCCAAAAACAGAACGGTCAAAAACCCGTATCATCTCCTCCTTAAAGTCCTGATACTGGTTAATACACTCAGCCCTCGCCTCCCAGACTGCCGTGCCCCACTCACGCGCCCGTCCGGTAAGGAGAGAAATGACGTAGGCGATGCGGGCTGCGCTCCTGGAGTAAGTGTTGGGCTGGAGAGAGAACACCACATCACACTGAGTGAGGAATGAGCGGCACTCAGTGGGCTCCCCAGAGTAACACGGCGGGTTGTTGATCCTGGGCTCCGGAGACTCGGAAACCCTGGAAGTGGGCGGTGGATCGAGGTGGAGTTGGTGAACCTGTCTTGTGAGGTCGGAGACTTGGACGGCCAGGGTCTCAACGGCATGTTGAGCAGCAGACAATTCCTCCCGTGTCTGCCTAGCATCGCTCCCTGGATCTCGACGGCGGAGTGAAAAGGGTCCGGAGCCGCTGGGTCCATTCTTGGTCTGATTCTTCTGTTATGAACTTGAGTGAAGACCCAAAAGCGGTTTTAACAGAAAACAGAGTTCTTTAATGAAAAACAGGAATGGCATAAATCCTCTTCCAACGTTGTCAGCGGAACAAAAAGAACGTTAGTATAGTGCAGGATGCACCTGCCAGGCAGACTCCGACAGGACAGGACAAGGTGGAAGCAAACGAGACGACAGCTTGCTTCTGGCATCAAAAACACAAACAAGAATCAGACACTGAAAGTAGCAGGAACAGAGAGAGAAATAGAGACCTAATCAGAGGGGGAAGAGAGAACAGGTGGGGAAAGGGTGAATGAGCTAGTTAGGGGAGATGTAGAACAGCTGAAGAATGAGAGACAGAGAAGGTAACCTAAAAAGACCAGCAGAGAGAGACAGAGTGAAGAGAAAGGACAGGAACAGACATAACAAGACATGACACTGAAGTGACATAGGTTATTAACATGTGGAGTAATGAGGAGGATTCTGTGTTTTCGCATACTGAAGTGACATAGGTTATTAACATGTGGAGTAATGAGGAGGATTCTGTGTTTTCACATACTG
>NW_027013096.1:0-17201 GCF_036934945.1 Oncorhynchus masou masou
CATGTCAACTGTCAAATATATAAACCATACTGCCCAAACCCCCCTACTGGCCCTGTCCACTGTCAAATATAAAAACCATACTGCCCAAACCCCTACTGGCCCTGTCCACTGTCAAATATATAAACCATACTGCCCCAAACCTCCTACTGGCCCTGTCCACTGTCAAATATAAAAACCATACTGCCCAAACCCCCTACTGGCCATGTCAACTGTCAAAAATATATAAACCATACTGCCCAAACCCCCTACTGGCCATGTCAACTGTCAAATATATAAACCATACTGCCCAAACCCCCTACTGGCCATGTCAACTGTCATATCAATAAACCATACTGCCCAAATCCCCCTACGGGCCATGTCAACTGTCAAATCAATAAACCATACTGCCCAAATCCCTACTGACCATGTCAACTGTCATATCAATAAACCATACTGCCCAAACCCCTACTGGCCATGTCAACTGTCATAGCAATAAACCATACTGCCCCAAACCCCCTACTGGCCCTGTCCACTGTCAAATATATAAACTATATACTGCTCCCAAACCCCATCACTGGCCCTGTCCCCCTGTCAAATATATAAACCATACTGCCCCAAACCCCCTACTGGCCCTGTCCCCTGTCAAATATATAAACCATACTGCCCCAAACCCCCTACTGGCCCTGTCCACTGTCAAATATATAAACCATTCTGCCCCAAACCCCCTACTGGCCCTGTCCACTGTCAAATATATAAACCATACTGCCCAAAACCACCTACTGGCCCTGTCCACTGTCAAATATATAAACCATACTGCCCCAAACCCCCTACTGGCCCTGTCCACTGTCAAATCTATAAACCATACTGCCCAAACCCCCTACTGGCCCTGTCCACTGTCAAATCTATAAACCATACTGCCCAAACCCCCAACTGGCCCTGTCCACTGTCAAATATATAAACCATACTGCCCAAACACCCTACTGGCCATGTCAACTGTCAAATCTATAAACCATACTGCCCAACCCCCCTACTGGCCATGTCCACTGTCAAATATATAAACCATACTGCCCAAACCTCCTACTGGCCCTGTCCACTGTCAAATATATAAACCATACTGCCCAAACCCCCTACTGGCCATGTCAACTGTCAAATCTATAAACCATACTGCCCAAACCCCCTACTGGCCATGTCCACTGTCAAATATATAAACCATACTGCCTAAAACCCCTACTGGCCCTGTCCACTGTCAAATATATAAACCATACTGCCCAAACCTCCTACTGGCCCTGTCCACTGTCAAATATTTAAACCATACTGCCCAAACCCCCTACTGGCCATGTCCACTGTCAAATCTATAAACCATACTGCCCAAACCCCCTACTGGCCATGTCCACTGTCAAATATATAAACCATACTGCCCAAACCCCCTACTGGGCCTGTCCACTGTCAAATCTATAAACCATACTGCCCAAACCCCCTACTGGCCCTGTCCACTGTCAAATCTATAAACCATACTGCCCAAACCCCCTACTGGCCCTGTCCACTGTCAAATATAAAAACCATACTGCCCAAACCCCCTACTGGCCATGTCCACTGTCAAATATAAAAACCATACTGCCCAAACCCCCTACTGGCCCTGTCCACTGTCAAATATATAAACCATACTGCCCCAAACCTCCTACTGGCCCTGTCCACTGTCAAATATAAAAACCATACTGCCCAAACCCCCTACTGGCCATGTCAACTGTCAAATATATAAACCATACTGCCCAAACCCCCTACTGGCCCTGTCCACTGTCAAATATAAAAACCATACTGCCCAAACCCCCTACTGGCCCTGTCCACTGTCAAATATATAAACCATACTGCCCCAAACCTCCTACTGGCCCTGTCCACTGTCAAATATAAATTCCATACTGCCCAAACCCCCTACTGGCCATGTCAACTGTAAAATATATAAACCATACTGCCCAAACCCCCTACTGGCCATGTCAACTGTCATATATATAAACCATACTGCCCAAATCCCCTACTGGCCATGTCAACTGTCATATCAATAAACCATACTGCCCAAATCCCCCTACGGGCCATGTCAACTGTCAAATCAATAAACCATACTGCCCAAATCCCCTACTGACCATGTCAACTGTCATATCAATAAACCATACTGCCCAAACCCCCTACTGGCCATGTCAACTGTCATAGCAATAAACCATACTGCCCCAAACCCCTACTGGCCCTGTCCACTGTCAAATATATAAACTATACTGCCCCAAACCCCCTACTGGCCCTGTCCCCTGTCAAATATATAAACCATACTGCCCCAAACCCCTACTGGCCCTGTCCCCTGTCAAATCTATAAACCATACTGCCCCAAACCCCTACTGGCCCTGTCCACTGTCAAATATATAAACCATTCTGCCCCAAACCCCCTACTGGCCCTGTCCACTGTCAAATATATAAACCATACTGCCCAAAACCACCTACTGGCCCTGTCCACTGTCAAATATATAAACCATACTGCCCCAAACCCCTACTGGCCCTGTCCACTGTCAAATATATAAACCATACTGCCCCAAACCCCCTACTGGCCCTGTCAACTGTCAAATCTATAAACCATACTGCCCAAACCCCCTACTGGCCCTGTCCACTGTCAAATATATAAACCATACTGCCCAAACCTCCTACTGGCCCTGTCCACTGTCAATATATTTAAACCATACTGCCCAAACCCCCTACTGGCCATGTCCACTGTCAAATCTATAAACCATACTGCCCAAACCCCCTACTGGCCATGTCCACTGTCAAATATATAAACCATACTGCCCAAACCCCCTACTGGTCCTGTCCACTGTCAAATCTATAAACCATACTGCCCAAACCCCCTACTGGCCCTGTCCACTGTCAAATCTATAAACCATACTGCCCAAACCCCCTACTGGCCCTGTCCACTGTCAAATAAAAAACCATACGGCCCAAACCCCCTACTGGCCCTGTCCACTGTCAAATATAAAAACCATACTGCCCAAACCCCCTACTGGCCCTGTCCACTGTCAAATATATAAACCATACTGCCCCAAACCTCCTACTGGCCCTGTCCACTGTCAAATATAAAAACCATACTGCCCAAACCCCCTACTGGCCATGTCAACTGTCAAATATATAAACCATACTGCCCAAACCCCCTACTGGCCATGTCAACTGTCAAATATATAAACCATACTGCCCAAACCCCCTACTGGCCATGTCAACTGTCATATCAATAAACCATACTGCCCAAATCCCCTACTGGCCATGTCAACTGTCAAATCAATAAACCATACTGCCCAAATCCCCTACTGACCATGTCAACTGTCATAGCAATAAACCATACTGCCCCAAACCCCCTACTGGCCCTGTCCACTGTCAAATATATAAACTATACTGCCCCAAACCCCCTACTGGCCCTGTCCCCTGTCAAATATATAAACCATACTGCCCCAAACCCCCTACTGGCCCTGTCCCCTGTCAAATCTATAAACCATACTGCCCCAAACCCCCTACTGGCCCTGTCCACTGTCAAATATATAAACCATTCTGCCCCAAACCCCCTACTGGCCCTGTCCACTGTCAAATATATAAACCATACTGCCCCAAACCACCTACTGGCCCTGTCCACTGTCAAATATATAAACCATACTGCCCCAAACCCCCTACTGGCCCTGTCTACTGTCAAATATATAAACCATACTGCCCCAAACCCCCTACTGGCCCTGTCCAATGTCAAACATATAAACCATACTGCCCCAAACCCACTACTGGCCCTGTCCCCTGTCAAATCTATAAACAATACTGCCCAAACCCCCTACTGGCCCTGTCCACTGTCAAATATATAAACCATCCTGCCCAAACCCCCTACTGGCCATGTCCACTGTAAAATCTATAAACCATACTGCCCAAACCCCCTACTGGCCATGTCCACTGTCAAATATATAAACCATACTGCCCAAACCCCCTACTGGCCCTGTCCACTGTCAAATCTATAAACCATACTGCCCAAACCCCTTACTGGCCCTGTCCACTGTCAAATCTATAAACCATACTGCCCCAAACCTCCTACTGGCCCTGTCCACTGTCAAATATAAAAACCATACTGCCCAAACCCCTACTGGCCATGTCAACTGTCAAATATATAAACCATACTGCCCAAACCCCCTACTGGCCCTGTCCACTGTCAAATATAAAAACCATACTGCCCAAACCCCCTACTGGCCCTGTCCACTGTCAAATATATAAACCATACTGCCCCAAACCTCCTACTGGCCTTGTCCACTGTCAAATATAAAAACCATACTGCCCAAACCCCCTACTGGCCATGTCAACTGTCAAATATATAAACCATACTGCCCAAACCCCCTACTGGCCATGTCAACTGTCAAATATATAAACCATACTGCCCAAACCCCCTACTGGCCATGTCAACTGTCATATCAATAAACCATACTGCCCAAATCCCCTACGGGCCATGTCAACTGTCAAATCAATAAACCATACTGCCCAAACCCCCTACTGGCCATGTCAACTGTCATATCAATAAACCATACTGCCCAAATCCCCTACTGGCCATGTCAACTGTCATAGCAATAAACCATACTGCCCCAAACCCCCTACTGGCCCTGTCCACTGTCAAATATATAAACTATACTGCCCCAAACCCCTACTGGCCCTGTCCCCTGTCAAATATATAAACCATACTGCCCCCAAACCCCCTACTGGCCCTGTCCCCTGTCAAATCTATAAACCATACTGCCCCCAAACCCCCTACAGGCCCTGTCCACTGTCAAATATATAAACCATTCTGCCCCAAACCCCCTACTGGCCCTGTCCACTGTCAAATATATAAACCATACTGCCCAAAACCACCTACTGGCCCTGTCCACTGTCAAATATATAAACCATACTGCCCCAAACCCCCTACTGGCCCTGTCCACTGTCAAATATATAAACCATACTGCCCCAAACCCCCTACTGGCCCTGTCAACTGTCAAATCTATAAACCATACTGCCCAAACCCCCTACTGGCCATGTCCACTGTCAAATATATAAACCATACTGCCCAAACCCCCTACTGGCCCTGTCCACTGTCAAATATATAAACCATACTGCCCAAACCTCCTACTGGCCCTGTCCACTGTCAATATATTTAAACCATACTGCCCAAACCCCCTACTGGCCATGTCCACTGTCAAATCTATAAACCATACTGCCCAAACCCCCTACTGGCCATGTCCACTGTCAAATATATAAACCATACTGCCCAAACCCCCTACTGGTCCTGTCCACTGTCAAATCTATAAACCATACTGCCCAAACCCCCTACTGGCCCTGTCCACTGTCAAATCTATAAACCATACTGCCCAAACCCCCTACTGGCCCTGTCCACTGTCAAATATAAAAACCATACTGCCCAAACCCCCTACTGGCCCTGTCCACTGTCAAATATAAAAACCATACTGCCCAAACCCCCTACTGGCCCTGTCCACTGTCAAATATATAAACCATACTGCCCCAAACCTCCTACTGGCCCTGTCCACTGTCAAATATAAAAACCATACTGCCCAAACCCCCTACTGGCCATGTCAACTGTCAAATATATAAACCATACTGCCCAAACCCCTACTGGCCATGTCAACTGTCAAATATATAAACCATACTGCCCAAACCCCCTACTGGCCATGTCAACTGTCATATCAATAAACCATACTGCCCAAATCCCCTACTGGCCATGTCAACTGTCAAATCAATAAACCATACTGCCCAAATCCCCTACTGACCATGTCAACTGTCATATCAATAAACCATACTGCCCAAACCCCCTACTGGCCATGTCAACTGTCATAGCAATAAACCATACTGCCCCAAACCCCCTACTGGCCCTGTCCACTGTCAAATATATAAACTATACTGCCCCAAACCCCCTACTGGCCCTGTCCCCTGTCAAATATATAAACCATACTGCCCCAAACCCCTACTGGCCCTGTCCCCTGTCAAATCTATAAACCATACTGCCCCAAACCCCCTACTGGCCCTGTCCACTGTCAAATATATAAACCATTCTGCCCCAAACCCCCTACTGGCCCTGTCCACTGTCAGATATATAAACCATACTGCCCCAAACCACCTACTGGCCCTGTCCACTGTCAAATATATAAACCATACTGCCCCAAACCCCCTACTGGCCCTGTCTACTGTCAAATATATAAACCATACTGCCCCAAACCCCCTACTGGCCCTGTCCAATGTCAAACATATAAACCATACTGCCCCAAACCCACTACTGGCCCTGTCCCCTGTCAAATCTATAAGCAATACTGCCCAAACCCCCTACTGGCCCTGTCCACTGTCAAATATATAAACCATCCTGCCCAAACCCCCTACTGGCCATGTCCACTGTAAAATCTATAAACCATACTGCCCAAACCCCCTACTGGCCATGTCCACTGTCAAATATATAAACCATACTGCCCAAACCCCCTACTGGCCCTGTCCACTGTCAAATCTATAAACCATACTGCCCAAACCCCTTACTGGCCCTGTCCACTGTCAAATCTATAAACCATACGGCCCAAACCCCCTACTGGCCCTGTCCACTGTCAAATATATTAACCATACTACCCAAACCCCCTACCTGCCCTGTCCACTGTCAAATATATAAACCATACTGCCCCAAACCCCCTACTGGCGCTGTCCACTGTCAAATATATAAACCATACTGCCCAAACCCCCTACTGGCCCTTTCCACTGTCAAATATATAAACCATACTGCCCAAACCCCTACTGGCCCTGTCCACTGTCAAATATATAAACCATACTGCCCCAAACCCCCTACTGGCGCTGTCCACTGTCAAATATATAAACCATACTGCCCAAACCCCCTACTGGCCCTTTCCACTGTCAAATATATAAACCATACTGCCCAAACCCCCTACTGGCCCTGTCCACTGTCAAATATATAAACCATACTGCCCAAACCCCCTACTGGCCCTGTCAACTGTCAAATATATAAACCATACTGCCAAAACCCCTACTGGCCCTGTCCACTGTCAAATATAGAAACCATACTGCCCCAAACCCACTACTGGCCCTGTCCACTGTCAAATATATAAACCATACTGCCCCAAACCCACTACTGGCCCTGTCCACTGTCAAATATATAAACCATACTGCCCAAACCCCCTACTGGCCATGTCCACTGTCAAATATATAAACCATACTGCCCAAACCCCCTACTGGTCCTGTCCACTGTCAAATCTATAAACCATACTGCCCAAACCCCCTACTGGCCCTGTCCACTGTCAAATCTATAAACCATACTGCCCAAACCACCTACTGGCCCTGTCCACTGTCAAATATAAAAACCATACTGCCCAAACCCCCTACTGGCCCTGTCCACTGTCAAATATAAAACCATACTGCCCAAACCCCCTACTGGCCCTGTCCACTGTCAAATATATAAACCATACTGCCCCCAAACCTCCTACTGGCCCTGTCCACTGTCAAATATAAAAACCATACTGCCCAAACCCCCTACTGGCCATGTCAACTGTCAAATATATAAACCATACTGCCCAAACCCCCTACTGGCCATGTCAACTGTCAAATATATAAACCATACTGCCCAAACCCCCTACTGGCCATGTCAACTGTCATATCAATAAACCATACTGCCCAAATCCCCTACTGGCCATGTCAACTGTCAAATCAATAAACCATACTGCCCAAATCCCCTACTGACCATGTCAACTGTCATATCAATAAACCATACTGCCCAAACCCCCTACTGGCCATGTCAACTGTCATAGCAATAAACCATACTGCCCCAAACCCCCTACTGGCCCTGTCCACTGTCAAATATATAAACTATACTGCCCCAAACCCCCTACTGGCCCTGTCCCCTGTCAAATATATAAACCATACTGCCCCAAACCCCCTACTGGCCCTGTCCCCTGTCAAATCTATAAACCATACTGCCCCAAACCCCCTACTGGCCCTGTCCACTGTCAAATATATAAACCATTCTGCCCCAAACCCCCTACTGGCCCTGTCCACTGTCAAATATATAAACCATACTGCCCAAACCCCCTACTGGCCCTGTCCACTGTCAAATACATAAACCATACTGCCCAAACCCCCTACTGGCCCTGTCCACTGTCAAATATATAAACCATACTGCCCAAACCCCCTACTGGCCATGTCCACTGTCAAATCTATAAACCGTACTGCCCAAACCCCCTACTGGCCCTGTCCACTGTCAAATCTATAAACCATACGGCCCAAACCCCCTACTGGCCCTGTCCACTGTCAAATATATTAACCATACTACCCAAACCCCCTACTGGCCCTGTCCACTGTCAAATATAAAAACCATACTGCCCCAAACCCCCTACTGGCGCTGTCCACTGTCAAATATATAAACCATACTGCCCAAACCCCCTACTGGCCCTGTCCACTGTCAAATACATAAACCATACTGCCCAAACCCCCTACTGGCCCTGTCCACTGTCAAATATATAAACCATACTGCCCAAACCCCCTACTGGCCCTGTCAACTGTCAAATATATAAACCATACTGCCAAAACCCCCTACTGGCCCTGTCCACTGTCAAATATAGAAACCATACTGCCCCAAACCCACTACTGTCCCTGTCCACTGTCAAATATATAAACCATACTGCCCCAAACCCACTACTGGCCCTGTCCACTGTCAAATATATAAACCATACTGCCCCAAACCCCCTACTGGCCCTGTCCACTGTCAAATAGATAAACCATACTGCCCCAAACCCCCTACTGGCCCTGTCCACTGTCAAATATATAAAACCATAATGCCCAAAACCCCCTACTGGCCCTGTCCACTGTCAAATATATAAACCATACTGCCCCAAACCCCCTACTGGCCCTGTCCACTGTCAAATATATAAAACCATACTGCCCCAAACCCCCTACTGGCCCTGTCCACTGTCAAATAGATAAACCATACTGCCCAAACCCCCTACTGGCCCTGTCCACTATCAAATCTATAAACCATACTGCCCAAACCCCCTACTGGCCCTGTCCCTTGTCAAATCTATAAACCATACTGCCCCAAACCCCCTACTGGCCCTGTCCCCTGTCAAATCTATAAACCATACTGCCCCAAACCTCCTACTGGCCCTGTCCACTGTCAAATATATAAACCATACTGCCCAAACCCCCTACTGGCCCTGTCCACTGTCAAATCTATAAACCATACTGCCCAAACCCCCTACTGGCCCTGTCCACTATCAAATCTATAAACCATACTGCCCAAACCCCCTACTGGCCCTGTCCCCTGTCAAATATATAAACCATACTGCCCCAATCCCCCCTACTGGCCATGTCCACTGTCAAATCTATAAAGCCATACTGCCCCAAACCCCCCTACTGGCCAAGTCCACTGTCAAATCTATAAACCATACTGCCCCAAACCCCCTACTGGCCCTGTCCACTGTCAAATATATAAAACCATACTGCCCCAAACCCCCTACTGGCCCTGTCCACTGTCAAATATATAAACCACACTGCCCCAAACCCCCCTACTGGCCATGTCCACTGTCAAATCTATAAACCATACTGCCCCAAACCCCCTACTGGCCCTGTCCACTGTCAACTATATAAACCAAACTGCCCAAACCCCCTACTGGCCCTGTCCACTGTCAAATCTATAAACCATACTGCCAAAACCAACTACTGGCCCTGTCCACTATCAAATCTATAAACCATACTGCCCAAACCCCCTACTGGCCCTGTCCCCTGTCAAATATATAAACCATACTGCCCCAATCCCCCCTACTGGCCCTGTCCACTGTCAAATATATAAACCATCCTGCCCAAACCCCCTACTGGCCATGTCCACTGTAAAATCTATAAACCATACTGCCCAAACCCCCTACTGGCCATGTCCACTGTCAAATATATAAAACATACTGCCCAAACCCCCTACTGGCCCTGTCCACTGTCAAATCTATAAACCATACTGCCCAAACCCCTTACTGGCCCTGTCCACTGTCAAATCTATAAACCATACGGCCCAAACCCCCTACTGGCCCTGTCCACTGTCAAATATATTAACCATACTACCCAAACCCCCTACCTGCCCTGTCCACTGTCAAATATATAAACCATACTGCCCCAAACCCCCTACTGGCGCTGTCCACTGTCAAATATATAAACCATACTGCCCAAACCCCCTACTGGCCCTTTCCACTGTCAAATATATAAACCATACTGCCCAAACCCCCTACTGGCCCTGTCCACTGTCAAATATATAAACCATACTGCCCCAAACCCCCTACTGGCGCTGTCCACTGTCAAATATATAAACCATACTGCCCAAACCCCCTACTGGCCCTTTCCACTGTCAAATATATAAACCATACTGCCCAAACCCCTACTGGCCCTGTCCACTGTCAAATATATAAACCATACTGCCCAAACCCCCTACTGGCCCTGTCAACTGTCAAATATATAAACCATACTGCCAAAACCCCCTACTGGCCCTGTCCACTGTCAAATATAGAAACCATACTGCCCCAAACCCACTACTGGCCCTGTCCACTGTCAAATATATAAACCATACTGCCCCAAACCCACTACTGGCCCTGTCCACTGTCAAATATATAAACCATACTGCCCAAACCCCCTACTGGCCATGTCCACTGTCAAATATATAAACCATACTGCCCAAACCCCCTACTGGTCCTGTCCACTGTCAAATCTATAAACCATACTGCCCAAACCCCCTACTGGCCCTGTCCACTGTCAAATCTATAAACCATACTGCCCAAACCACCTACTGGCCCTGTCCACTGTCAAATATAAAAACCATACTGCCCAAACCCCCCTACTGGCCCTGTCCACTGTCAAATATAAAAACCATACTGCCCAAACCCCCTACTGGCCCTGTCCACTGTCAAATATATAAACCATACTGCCCCAAACCTCCTACTGGCCCTGTCCACTGTCAAATATAAAAACCATACTGCCCAAACCCCCTACTGGCCATGTCAACTGTCAAATATATAAACCATACTGCCCAAACCCCTACTGGCCATGTCAACTGTCAAATATATAAACCATACTGCCCAAACCCCCTACTGGCCATGTCAACTGTCATATCAATAAACCATACTGCCCAAATCCCCTACTGGCCATGTCAACTGTCAAATCAATAAACCATACTGCCCAAATCCCCTACTGACCATGTCAACTGTCATATCAATAAACCATACTGCCCAAACCCCCTACTGGCCATGTCAACTGTCATAGCAATAAACCATACTGCCCCAAACCCCCTACTGGCCCTGTCCACTGTCAAATATATAAACCATACTGCCCCAAACCCACTACTGGCCCTGTCCACTGTCAAATATATAAACCATACTGCCCCAAACCCCTACTGGCCCTGTCCACTGTCAAATAGATAAACCATACTGCCCCAAACCCCCTACTGGCCCTGTCCACTGTCAAATATATAAAACCATATACCCAAAACCCCCTACTGGCCCTGTCCACTGTCAAATATATAAACCATACTGCCCCAAACCCCCTACTGGCCCTGTCCACTGTCAAATATATAAAACCATACTGCCCCAAACCCCCTACTGGCCCTGTCCACTGTCAAATAGATAAACCATACTGCCCAAACCCCCTACTGGCCCTGTCCACTATCAAATCTATAAACCATACTGCCCAAACCCCCTACTGGCCCTGTCCCTTGTCAAATCTATAAACCATACTGCCCCAAACCCCCTACTGGCCCTGTCCCCTGTCAAATCTATAAACCATACTGCCCCAAACCTCCTACTGGCCCTGTCCACTGTCAAATATATAAACCATACTGCCCAAACCCCCTACTGGCCCTGTCCACTGTCAAATCTATAAACCATACTGCCCAAACCCCCTACTGGCCCTGTCCACTATCAAATCTATAAACCATACTGCCCAAACCCCCTACTGGCCCTGTCCCCTGTCAAATATATAAACCATACTGCCCCAATCCCCCTACTGGCCATGTCCACTGTCAAATCTATAAAGCCATACTGCCCCAAACCCCCCTACTGGCCATGTCCACTGTCAAATCTATAAACCATACTGCCCCAAACCCCCTACTGGCCCTGTCCACTGTCAAATATATAAAACCATACTACCCCAAACCCCCTACTGGCCATGTCCACTGTCAAATCTTTAAACCATACTGCCCCAAACCCCCCTACTGGCCATGTCCACTGTCAAATCTATAAACCATACTGCCCCAAACCCCCTACTGGCCCTGTCCACTGTCAAATATATAAAACCATACTACCCCAAACCCCCTACTGGCCATGTCCACTGTCAAATCTTTAAACCATACTGCCCCAAACCCCTTACTGGCCCTGTCCACTGTCAAATATATAAACCACACTGCCCCAAACCCCCCTACTGGCCATGTCCACTGTCAAATCTATAAACCATACTGCCCCAAACCCCCTACTGGCCCTGTCCACTGTCAACTATATAAACCATACTGCCCAAACCCCCTACTGGCCCTGTCCACTGTCAAATCTATAAACCATACTGCCCAAACCAACTACTGGCCCTGTCCACTATCAAATCTATAAACCATACTGCCCAAACCCCCTACTGGCCCTGTCCCCTGTCAAATATATAAACCATACTGCCCCAATCCCCCCTACTGGCCATGTCCACTGTCAAATATATAAAGCCATACTGCCCCAAACCCCCCTACTGGCCATGTCCACTGTCAAATCTATAAACCATACTGCCCCAAACCCCCTACTGGCCCTGTCCACTGTCAAATATATAAAACCATACTACCCCAAACCCGCTACTGGCCATGTCCACTGTCAAATCTTTAAACCATACTGCCCCAAACCCCCTACTGGCACTGTCCACTGTCAAATATATAAACCACACTGCCCCAAACCCCCTACTGGCCATGTCCACTGTCAAATCTATAAACCATACTGCCCCAAACCCCCTACTGGCCCTGTCCACTGTCAAATATATAAAACCATACTGCCCCAAACCCCCTACTGGCCCTGTCCACTGTCAAATATATAAAACCATACTGCCCCAAACCCCCTACTGGCCATGTACACTGTCAAATATATAAAACCATACTGCCCCAAACCCCCTACTGGCCCTGTCCACTGTCAAATATATAAAACCATACTGCCCCAAACCCCCTACTGGCCATGTCCACTGTCAAATATTTAAAACCATACTGCCCCAAACCCCCTACTGGCCATGTCCACTGTCAAATCTATAAAACCATACTGCCCCAACCCCCCCTACTGGCCATGTCCACTGTCAAATCTATAAAACCATACTGCCCCAAACCCCCCTACTGGCCATGTCCACTGTCAAATCTATAAACCATACTGCCCCAAACCCCCTACTGGCCCTGTCCACTATCAAATATATAAAACCATACTGCCCCAAACCCCTACTGGCCCTGTCCACTGTCAAATATATAAACCATACTGCCCCAAACCCCCCTACTGGCCATGTCCACTGTCAAATCTATAAACCATACTCCCCCAAACCCCCTACTGGCCCTGTCCACTGTCAAATATATAAAACCATACTGCCCCAAACCCCCTACTGGCCCTGTCCACTGTCAAATATATAAACCATACTGCCCCAAACCCCCTACTGGCCATGTCCACTGTCAAATATATAAACCATACTGCCCAAACCCAATACTGGCCCTGTCCCCTGTCAAATATATAAACCATACTGCCCCAAACCCCCTACTGGCCCTGTCCACTGTCAAATCTATAAACTATACTGCCCAAACCCCCTACTGGCCATGTCCACTGTCAAATCTATAAACCATACTGCCCAAACCCCCTACTGGCCCTGTCCACTATCAAATATATAAAACCATACTGCCCCAAACCCCCTACTGGCCCTGTCCACTGTCAAATATATAAACCATACTGCCCCAAACCCCCTACTGGCCATGTCCACTGTCAAATCTATAAACCATACTCCCCCAAACCCCCTACTGGCCCTGTCCACTGTCAAATATATAAAACCATACTGCCCCAAACCCCCTACTGGCCCTGTCCACTGTCAAATATATAAACCATACTGCCCCAAACCCCCTACTGGCCCTGTCCCCTGTCAAATATATAAACCATACTGCCCAAACCCAATACTGGCCCTGTCCCCTGTCAAATATATAAACCATACTGCCCCAAACCCCCTACTGGCCATGTCCACTGTCAAATCTATAAACCATACTGCCCAAACCCCCTACTGGCCATGTCCACTGTCAAATCTATAAACCATACTGCCCAATCCCCTACTGGCCCTGTCCCCTGTCAAATATATAAACCATACTGCCCCAAACCCCCTACTGGCCCTGTCCACTGTCAAATATATAAAACCATACTGCCCAAACCCCCTACTGGCCCTGTCCACTGTCAAATATATAAAACCATACTGCCCAAACCCCCTACTGGCCCTGTCCACTGTCAAATATATAAAACCATACTGCCCAAACCCCCTACTGGCCATGTCCACTGTCAAATCTATAAACCATACTGCCCAAACCCCCTACTGGCCCTGTCCCCTGTCAAATCTATAAACCATACTGCCCCAAACCCCCTACCGGCCCTGTCCACTGTCAAATATATAAACCATACTGCCCCAAACCCCCTACTGGCCCTGTCCACTGTCAAATATATAAACCATACTGCCCCAAACCCCCTACTGGCCCTGTCCACTGTCAAATCAATAAACCATACTCCCCCAAACCCCCTACTGGCCCTGTCCCCTGTCAAATATATAAACCATACTGCCCCAAACCCCCTACTGGCCCTGTCCACTGTCAAATCTATAAACCATACTCCCCCAAACCCCCTACTGGCCCTGTCCCCTGTCAAATATATAAACCATACTGCCCCAAACCCCCTACTGGCCCTGTCCCCTGTCAAATCTATAAACCATTCTCCCCCAAACCCCCTACTGGCCCTGTCCACTGTCAAATCTATAAACCATACTCCCCCAAACCCCCTACTGGCCATGTCCCCTGTCAAATCTATAAACCATACTCCCCCAAACCCCCTACTGGCCCTGTCCACTGTCAAATATATAAACCATACTGCCCAAACCCCCTACTGGCCCTGTCCACTGTCAAATCTATAAACCATACTGCCCCAAACCCACTTCCGGCCTTGTCCCCTGTCAAATCTATAAACCATACTGCCCCAAACCCCCTACTGGCCCTGTCCACTGTCAAATCTATAAACCCTACTGCCCCAAACCCACTTCCGGCCCTGTCCCCTGTCAAATATATAAACCATACTGCCCCAAACCCCCTACTGGCCCTGTCCACTGTCAAATATATAAACCATACTGCCCCAAACCCCCTACTGGCCCTGTCCACTGTCAAATCAATAAACCATACTCCCCAAACCCCCTACTGGCCCTGTCCCCTGTCAAATATATAAACCATACTGCCCCAAACCCCCTACTGGCCCTGTCCACTGTCAAATCTATAAACCATACTCCCCCAAACCCCCTACTGGCCCTGTCCCCTGTCAAATATATAAACCATACTGCCCCAAACCCCCTACTGGCCCTGTCCCCTGTCAAATCTATAAACCATACTCCCCCAAACCCCCTTCTGGCCCTGTCCACTGTCAAATCTATAAACCATACTCCCCCAAACCCCCTACTGGCCATGTCCCCTGTCAAATCTATAAACCATACTCCCCCAAACCCCCTACTGGCCCTGTCCACTGTCAAATATATAAACCATACTGCCCAAACCCCCTACTGGCCCTGTCCACTGTCAAATCTATAAACCATACTGCCCCAAACCCACTTCCGGCCCTGTCCCCTTTCAAATCTATAAACCATACTGCCCCAAACCCCCTACTGGCCCTGTCCACTGTCAAATCTATAAACCATATTGCCCCAAACCCACTTCCGGCCCTGTCCCCTGTCAAATCTATAAACCATACTGCCCCAAACCCCCTACTGGCCCTGTCCACTGTCAAATCTATAAACCATACTGCCCCAAACCACCTACTGGCCCTGTCCACTGTCAAATCTATAAACCATACTGCCCCAAACCCCCTACTGGCCCTGTCCACTGTCATATCAATAAACCATACTGCCCAAACCGCCTACTGGCCCTGTCCACTGTCAAATATATAAACCATACTGCCCCAAACCCACTTCCGGCCCTGTCCACTGTCAAATCTATAAACCATACTGCCCCAAACCCACGTCCGGCCCTGTCCCCTGTCAAATCTATAAACCATACTGCCCCAAACCCCCTACTGGCCCTGTCCACTGTCAAATCTATAAACCATACTGCCCCAAACCACCTACTGGCCCTGTCCACTGTCAAATCAATAAACCATACTGCCCCAAACCCCCTACTGGCCCTGTCCACTGTCATATCAATAAACCATACTGCCCAAACCGCCTACTGGCCCTGTCCACTGTCAAATATATAAACTATACTGCCCCAAACCCCCTACTGGCCATGTCCACTGTCAAATATATAAACCATACTGCCCAAAACCCCTACTGGCCCTGTCCACTGTCAAATATATAAACCATACTGCCCCAAACCCCCTACTGGCCATGTCCCCTGTCAAATATATAAACCATACTGCCCCAAACCCCCTACTGGCCCTGTCCACTGTCAAATCTATAAACCATACTGCCCCAAACCACCTACTTGCCCTGTCCCCTGTCAAATATATAAACCATACTGCCCCAAACCCCCTACTGGCCCTGTCCACTGTCATATCAATAAACCATACTGCCCAAACCGCCTACTGGCCCTGTCCACTGTCAAATATATAAACCATACTGCCCCAAACCCCCTACCGGCCATGTCCCCTGTCAAATCTATAAACCATACTGCCCCAAACCCCCTACTGGCCCTGTCCACTGTCAAATATAGAAACCATACTGCCCCAAACCCCCTACTGGCCATGTCCACTGTCAAATATATAAACCATACTGCCCAAAACCCCTACTGGCCCTGTCCACTGTCAAATCTAGAAACCATACTGCCCAAACCCCTACTGGCCCTGTCCCCTGTCAAATATATAAACCATACTGCCCCAAACCCCTACTGGCCCTGTCCCGTCATATCTATAAACCTCACTGCCCCAAATCCCCTACTGGCCCTG
>NW_027013097.1:2500-17199 GCF_036934945.1 Oncorhynchus masou masou
GAGGCGACGTGGTGGTGGCCATCTTGGGTGAGGATGATAGACAGGAGCTACTGTCATGCCAAATAGAATAGGTTCTACTACGACTAGTGTTGCATGTATCAACCTAAAGGGAAGGAGTAGAAAACTGAATGTGGTATATTCAGAGATTCAGATGTGTGCCAGGGAACCAAATAAATAAAAATGAACCAACGGAGCCATCTACTGGCAACAATTTGTCCTACTTGTTCGTCATATAGCTTCAAGAACTGGGCACTCAAGAAGGGTGAAAGGCTATCTCATTAATTAAACAAACACTAGTACTGTGGACCATTTTAATAATTTCAAATCTTTAGGTTTGCCATCTGACCTCCCAGTAATAGGAAAAAAGTAGGACTGTTTAACATTTGTATTTTTTTAATATACAGTACCAGTCAAATGTTTGGACACACCTACTCATTCAAGGGCTTTTCTTTATTTTTACTATTTTCACATTGTAGAATAATGAAGACATACAAATTATGAAATGACACATATGGAATCTTAGCCACCCTTTGCCTTGATGACAGCTTTGCACACTCTTGGCATTCTCTCAACCAGCTTCACCTGGAATGCATTTCCAGCAGTCCTGAAGGAGTTCCACATATGCTGAGCACTTGTTGGGTGCTTTTCCTTCACTCTGCGGTCCAACTCATCCCAAACCATCTCAATTGGGTTGAAGTTGGATTGTAGAGGCCAGGTCATCTGAAGCAGCACGTCTCCATCACTCTCCTTCTTGGCCAAATAGCCCTTACAACATCCTGGAGGTGTGTTGGGTCATTGTCCTGTTGAAAAACAATGATAAGTCCCACTAGCGCCAAACCAGGTGGCATGGCGTATCGATGCAGAATGCTGTGATAGCCATGCTGGTTAAGTGTGCCTTAATTCTACATAAATCACAAGTAAGTGTGTCCAGACTTTTGACTGGTACAGTATGTAAAATACGGTACTATGTCTTCTCGTCTGCCACAGGGAAGAATGACATCTTTGGCGAGCTCCATCAACCTGTACGGCGGGCTGGAAAATCCAATGCTGATGTGAGAGCTCTGACCTACTGTGACCTCCACAAGATCCACAGAGAGGACGTCCTGGAGGTGTTAGACATGTACCCAGAGTTCTCCTGACCACTTGGATGAACCTGGAGATCACCTTTGACCTCCGGGATGTGAGTGTCCTCTGCCCTGTTTGCAAGAACTTTTTCCTCATATCTTAAATCACGAACATAAAAAAATGTATATTCATATATGAATTGATGAATACAAATTAGGAATTAATGAATTATTGAAGTTATTTCCATTGTGCATTCCTTTATTGAGCAGCTATTTTACACATTGCTATAAGTCCTTTATCTTCTGTGATGTTTCAAGATGTCTTGCTTGCTAATCCTGCAGGCCAATATGATTCCAGCTCTCCAGAAAGTGACAACTCAGACTGTGTAGGATTCAACAAACTGCGCAGACGCAAATTATCCTTCCGGCGCAGGACAGAGAAGGGTAACCAGCCCTTCACTTTCATAAATCTCTTTTATGAGAGAATAATATTACTACCCATTGCTTCTCTCTCTGTCGGTGAAGAGGAACACCCACTATCCACGCTTGGTAGTGATTCACAAATCAGCTTTTCAGATCCCATCCCAGTGTGTCACCATCTCTCCTTCCCTGTTTCTCTCTCAGACAGCGCCGATGCAGGAGAGAATAGGAGATCCAACAAAGCCAGTTCGGCGTAGGCAGAAGGGCTTGACCAAGCCAAGCAGGGTGAGACTAATACACTGGGAGGGACCTCGGAGTTCAAGTGTCACCACTCAGCAGTGGCGAGGGGAGAATCTGGCAGAATCTGTGCCCGCACCTCAGTCAGCTCTGCATGAGGAATGTCCCCATCCAGGCCCTCTTTGATCTTTGGGGACAATCCGGGGAGAGGGGACAAGGGAGACATGCTTTCTCCTAAATGCACTCTCAGGTGGGTCTGGGCACACACACAGACACAGACAAACAGACAAACAGACACAACAGACACACAGACAGACACACAGACAAACAGACACACAGACACACAGACACACAGACACAGACACACAGACACACAGACACACAGATACACAGACACACAGACAGACACACAGACAAACAGACACACAGACACATGGACACACAGACACACAGACATACAGACACAGAGACACACAGACAAACAGACAAACAGACACACAGACAAACAGACACACAGACACATATACACATAGAGAGACAGACAGACAGACAGACACACACACAGACAAACAGACACACATACAGACACACAGACACACACAGACACACACACACACAGACAAACAGACACACAGACACACACACACACAGACACACAGACACACACACGGACACACAGACACACACAGATACACACACAGACAAACAGACACACAGACAGACACACATGGACACACGGACACACAGACACACAGACACGCACAGACACACACACAGACACACACACAGACACACAGACAAACATACACACACACAGACACACATACACACACACACACAAACAGACACAGAGACAAACATACGCAGACACACACACAGACACACACACAGACACACAGACAAACATACACACACACAGACACACATACACACACACACACACAAACATACACACAGACACACACACAGACAAACAGACACACAGACACACACACATGGACACACGGACACACAGACACACAGACAAACAGAGAAACAGACACACAGACACACAGAGAAACAGACACACAGACACACAGAGAAACAGACACACAGACACACATACACACAGAGAGACAAACAGACAGACACACAAACACACACACAGACAAACAGACACACAGACACATTCACTGACAACCAGGCACACACACACACACACACACACACACACACACACACACACACACACACACACACACACACACACACACACACACACACACACACACACACACACACACACACACAGACAAACAATAGAATATGCCTTCATACCTTATTCTCCCCTTTCTCCCCTCTCTCCCTCTCTTCTTCACAAACAGGAGCATTTTCAGGGGTCTCAAACATTTTCAGTTTCTGGGGGAGAGTCGGGGCAGTCGTGAGTACCAGGAGTTGCCTCGCTGCAGCCTGCCATCCTCCCCCTCTCAACAATATCAGCCGCAGGCAGCGCACCAGAGCTGGACAACAGACTGGACCTGCTGCAGCAACAACTCAACAGGTACAGAGACATGTAGAGACAGAGACATGTAGAGACAGAGACATGTAGAGACAGAGACATGTAGAGACAGAGACATGTAGAGACAGAGACATGTAGAGACAGAGACATGTAGAGACAGAGGCATGTCAGAGACAGAGACATGTAGAGACAGAGACATGTAGAGACAAAGACATGAAGGGACAGAGACATGTAGAGACAGAGACATGCAGGGACAGAGACAGAGACATGAAGAGACAGAGACATGTAGAGACAGAGACATGTAGAGACAGAGGCATGTAGAGACAGAGACATGTAGAGACAGAGACATGTAGAGACAGAGACATGTAGAGACAGAGACATGTAGAGACAGAGACATGTAGAGACAAAGACATGTAGAGACAGAGACATGTAGAGACAGAGACATGTAGAGACAGAGACATGTAGAGACAGAGACATGTAGAGACAAAGACATGAAGGGACAGAGACATGTAGAGACAGAGACATGTAGAGACAGAGACATGTAGAGACAGAGACATGTAGAGACAGAGACATGCAGGGACAGAGACAGAGACATGTAGAGACAGAGACATGTAGAGACAGAGACATGTAGAGACAGAGACATGTAGAGACAAAGACATGAAGGGACAGAGACATGAAGGGACAGAGACATGTAGAGACAGAGACATGTAGAGACAGAGACATGTAGAGACAGAGACATGTAGAGACAGAGACATGTCGAGACAGAGACATGTAGAGACAGAGACATGTAGAGACAAAGACATGTAGAGACAGAGACATGTCGAGACAGAGACATGTAGAGACAGAGACATGTAGAGACAGAGACATGTAGAGACATAGACATGTAGAGACATAGACATGTCGAGACAGAGACATGTAGAGACAGAGACATGTAGAGACAGAGACATGTAGAGACAGAGACATGTCGAGACAGAGACATGTAGAGACAAAGACATGTAGAGACAGAGACATGTAGAGACAGAGACATGTCGAGACAGAGACATGTAGAGACAAAGACATGTAGAGACAGAGACATGTAGAGACAGAGACATGTAGAGACATAGACATGTAGAGACATAGACATGTCGAGACAGAGACATGTAGAGACAGAGACATGTAGAGACAGAGACATGTCGAGACAGAGACATGTAGAGACAAAGACATGAAGGGACAGAGACAGAGACATGTAGAGACAGAGACATGTAGAGACAGAGACATGTCAGAGACAGAGACATGTGAGAGACAGAGATCAGCTGCAGGACAGAGACAGAACCATGAGAGACAGAGACATGTAGAGACAGAGACATGTAGAGACAGAGACATGTAGAGACGCAGAGCATGTCGGAGACAGAGACACATGTAGAGACAGAGACATGTAGAGACAGAGACATGTGGGGGCCAGAGACATGTCGAGACAGAGACATGTAGAGACAAAGACATGTAGAGACAGAGACATGTAAGAGACAGAGACAATGTAGAGACAGAGACATGTAGAGACATGAACATGTAGAGACATAGACATGTATCGAGACAGAGAACATGTAGAGACAGAACATGTAGAGACAGAGACATGTCAGGGACAGAGACATGTAAAAGAGACAAAGACATGAAGGGACAGAGACTGAGAGACATGTAGAGACAGAGACATGTAGAGACAGAACATGTAGAGACAGAGACATGCAGGGACAGAGACAAGAGACATGTAGAGACAGAAACATGTAGAGACAGAGACATGTAGAGACAGAACATGTCGAGACAGAGACATGTAGAACAAAGACATGAAGGGACAGAGACATGTAGAGACAGAGACATGCAGGGACAGAGACAGAGACATGTAGAGACAGTTGGGCAGAGGCAGGACAGGCACACAATGACAGAGACAGGGGCAGGACAGGGCACAGGACAGAGAGAGAGGGAGGCAGGGGGGACAGGGACAGGGAACAGAGACAGCGGCAGGGGCAGGATTAGGGCACAGGGACAGAGAGAGGGGCAGGAGCAGCAATAAGGGCAGGAGCTGGACAGGGGCACAGGGACAGAGACAGGGAGCAAGACAGGGCAGGGACAGGGACAGGGGCACAGGGCACGGGGACAGGGACAGAGGGGACAGGGACAGGGATAGGGACAAGAACAGGGCAGGGACAGGGACAGGGACAGAGAGGGACAGGGGCAGGGCACAGGGACATAGACAGGGACAGGTGTAGGGACAGGGACAGAGACAGGAGCAGGGCAGAGAAGCAGGGACAGGGACAGAGACAGAACAGGGACAGGGACAGGGACAGGGGCAGGGACAGGAACATGAGCAGGAGCAGGGACTGGAGCAGAGACAGGGCAGGGACAGGACAAGAGCAGGGACAGGGACCAGAGACAGGAGCAGGGACAAGGACAGAGACAAGGGACAGGAGCAGGGACAGAGACAGGAGCAGGGACAGGGACAGGGACAGGGACAGAGACAGGGACAGGGACAGAGACAGGAGCAGGGACGGGACAGAGACAGGGACAGGAGCAGGGACAGAGAGACAGGAGCAGGGACAGGGACAAGGGACAGAGACAGGAGCAGGGACAGGGACAGGGACAGGGGCAGGGACAGGGACAGAGACAAAGGGCAGGAGCAGGGACAGGAGACAGGAGCAGGGACAGGGCAGGGGCAGGGGGCAGGGGCAGGGAGCAGGGACAGGGACGAGGGACAGGGACAGGGACAGAGACAGGAGCAGGGACAGGGACAGGTACAGTGAGCAGGAGAGGGCACAGGGACAGGGACAGAGACAGGAGCAGGGACAGGGACAGGGACAGGTACAGTGGCAGGGGAGAGGGGCACAGGGACAGAGACAGGAGCAGGGACAGGGACAGGAACAGTGGCAGGAGAGAGGGCACAGGGGCAAGGACAGAGACAGAACAGGGACAGGAGCAAGGGACAGAGACAGGAGTAGGGACAGGGACAGAGACAGGAGCAGGGACAGGTACAGAGACAGGAGCAGGGACAGGGGACAGGTACAGTGGCAGGAGAGGGGCACAGGGGCAGGGACAGAGACAGAGACAGGGACAGGAGCAGGGACAGAGACAAGGGACAGGGACAGGAGCAGGGACAGAGACAGGAGCAGGGACAGGTACAGGTACAGTGGCAGGAGAGGGGCACAGGGGCAGGGACAGAGACAGGAGCAGGGACAGGGACAGGTACAGTGGCAGGGAGAGGAGGCACAGAGTAGGGACAGAGAGACAGAACAGGGCAGGGGCAGGGACAGAGACAGAGACAGAGACAGGAGCAGGGACAGGGACAGGGACAGGGACAGGGCAGGGACAGGGACAGGAGCAGGAGCAGGAGCAGGAGCAGGAGCAGGAGAAGGGCAGGAGCAGAGGAGCAGGGACAGGGGACAGGGACAGTGGCAGGAGAGGGGCAGGAACAAGGGCAGGACTAGATGGTTTTACATCTAACGTTGTTTTCAACATAGTTTTTACAATTCAGTTATACATCTTAAAAGTTGTTTCAACAATGGGGTTGAATCTGGTGACTGAGACAGCCATGGCATGTGGTTTATGTTGTTTTCTGCTCATCAAACCATTCAGTGACCACCGTACCCTGTAGATGGGAGCATTGTCATCTTATAGAGACATAGTCCCACCATTTTTTATACATGACCTAAGCATGATGGTACAGCACATTAGGAAAGTTTTCAGACCCATGACTTTTTCCACATTTTGTTACTTTTACAGATTTTTTCTCAAATATATCCAATTGTTTGTTATCATCAATCTACACACAATAACCCATAATGACATCACAATAACAAATAATGACATCACAATAAACCATAATGACAAAGCAAAAAACTGTTTTTGAAAGTTCAGCAAATTTATTAGAAATAGAAAAACTGAAATATCATAACAAAATGTGGAAAAGTCAGGAGGTCTGAATACTTTCCAAAATCATGCTAGGATTGGTGATTAATTAACTCCAAAAGAACCACACCTGTGTGGAAGCACTGTTCAATATACACAGAACAAAAATATAAACACAAGATGTTAAGTGTTGGTCCCATGTTTTTTGAGCCCTGGAATAAAATATCCCAGAAACGTTCCATACGCACAAACGTTCCATACGATAAAAGCGTTCCATATGAATAAAAGCGTTCCATCTGAATAAAATGTTCCATACGAATAAAACGTTTCTACATCACAGATAAAATGTTCATACGAATAAAATGTTCATACTAAAGCGTTCCATACAAATAAAGCGTTCCATCACAATTAAATGTTCCATACACATAAAGCGTTCCATACAAATAAAAGCGTTCCATACGAATAAAATGTTCCATAAGGAATAAAGCGTTCCATACGAATAAAACGTTCCATACGAATAAAAGCGTTCATCGCACAAAACGTTCCATACGAATAAAATGTTCCATATGAATAAAATGTTCCATACGAATAAAGCGTTCATCACGAATTAATAAAAGCGTTCCATACGAATAAAATGTTCCATATGAATAAAATGTTCCATACGAATAAAGCGTTCATATGAATAAAGCGTTCCATACGAATAAAATGTTCCATACGAATAAAATGTTCCATACGAATAAAACGTTCCATATGAATAAAACGTTCCATACGAATAAAGCGTTCCATACATAAACGTTCCATATGCAAAAGCGTTCCGCATACATAAACGTTCCATATGAATAAAAGCGTTCCATACAAATAAAGCGTTCCATATGAATAAAGCGTTCCATATGAATAAAAGCGTTCCATATGAATAAAACGTTCCATACAAATAAAAGCGTTCCATATGAATAAAAGCGATCCATATGAATAAAACGTTCCATATGAATAAAAAGCGTTCCATACGAATAAAATGTTCCATACGAATAAAAACGTTCCATAATAAAAGCGTTCCATACGAATAAAGCGTTCCATACGAATAAAATGTTCCATATACGAATAAAGCGTTCCATACTACGCGTTCCATACAAATAAAGCGTTCCATACTGAATAAAATGTTCCATACGAATAAAACGTTCCATACGAATAAAAGCGTTCCATACGAATAAAATGTTCCATACGAATAAACGTTCCATACGAATAAAATGTTCCATACGAATAAAATGTTCCATACGAATAAAATGTTCCATACGAATAAAATGTTCCATACAGAATAAAAGCGTTCCCATCTGGCCAAAGCGTTCCATACGAATAAAGCGTTCCATACTCAAAAGCGTTCCATCACAGATATAAAGCGTTCCATCACGAATAAAGCGTTCCATACGAATAAAAGCGTTCCATACAAATAAAAAAGCGTTCCATGTGAATAAAATGTTCCATACACATAAGCGTTCCATACAAATAAAGCGTTCCATCTGAATAAAAGCGTTCCTCAGATAAAATCTTCCATCGAATAAAGCGTTCCATAATAAAGCGTTCCATCAGAATAAACGTTCATCATACAAAGCGTTCCATACGAATAAAATGTTCCATATGAATAAAACGTTCCATGAGATAAAGCGTTCCATACGAATAAAATGTTCCATACGATAAAAGCGTTCCACTCGAATAAAGCGTTCCATACGAATAAATGTTCCATACGAATAAAGCGTTCCATACGAATAAACGTTCCATCTGAATAAAATGTTCCATCTGAATAAAGCGTTCCATACTAAAGCGTTCCATACAAATAAAAGCGTTCCATCAGTTACAAATGTTCCATACGAATAAAACATTCCATACGAATAAAATGTTCCATACGAATAAAATGTTCCATACGAATAAAGCGTTCCATACGAATAAAGCGTTCCATACGAATAAAGCGTTCCATACACATAAACGTTCCATACACATAAAGCGTTCCATACACATAAAACGTTCCATACGAATAAAACGTTCCATACGAATAAAACGTTCCATACACATAAAACGTTCCATACGAATAAAGCGTTCCATACGAATAAAAGTTCCATACGACTAAAGCGTTCCATACGAATAAAACGTTCCATACGAATAAAGCGTTCCATACGAATAAAACGATCCATACACATAAAATGTTCCATACACATAAAACGTTCCATACAAATAAAGCGTTCCATACGAATAAAGCGTTCCATACGAATAAAACGTTCCATACAAATAAAGCGTTCCATACTAAAGCGTTCCATCACGAATAAAACGTTCCATACAAATAAAACGTTCCATACTAAAAGCGTTCCATACGAATAAAGCGTTCCATACGAATAAAACGTTCCATACGAATAAAACGTTCCATACGAATAAAGCGTTCCATACGAATAAAGCGTTCCATACGAATAAAGCGTTCCATACAAATAAAGCGTTCCATACGAATAAAGCGTTCCATACGAATAAAGCGTTCCATACAAATAAAGCGTTCCATACGAATAAAGCGTTCCATATGAATAAAGCGTTCCATACACATAAAGCGTTCCATACTAAAATGTTCCATACGAATAAAGCGTTCCATACGAATAAAGCGTTCCATACGAATAAAGCGTTCCATACAAATAAAACGTTCCATACAAATAAAACGTTCCATACAAATAAAACGTTCCATATGAATAAAACGTTCCATACGAATAAAGCGTTCCATACGAATAAAGCGATCCATACACATAAAGCGTTCCATACACATAAAGCGTTCCATACAAATAAAGCGTTCCATACGAATAAAGCGTTCCATACAAATAAAAGCGTTCCATACAGAATAAAGCGTTCCATACGCATAAAAGCGTTCCATACGAATAAAACGTTCCATACGAATAAAGCGTTCCATACAAATAAAGCGTTCCATACGAATAAAACGTTCCATACGCATAAAGCGTTCCATACGAATAAAAAGTTCCATACGACTAAAACGTTCCATACGAATAAAGCGTTCCATACGAATAAAGCGTTCCATACTAAAGCGTTCCATACAAATAAAACGTTCCATACGAATTAAATGTTCCATACGAATAAAACATTCCATACTGAATAAAATGTTCCATACGAATCAAAGCGTTCCATATGAATAAAACGTTCCATACGAATAAAGCGTTCCATACACATAAAGCGTTCCATACACATAAAGCGTTCCATACACATAAAGCGTTCCATACGAATAAAACGTTCCATACGAATAAAGCGTTCCATACACATAAACGTTCCATACGAGATAAAACGTTCCATACGAATAAAGCGTTCCATACACATAAAACGTTCCATACACATAAAACGTTCCATACAAATAAAACGTTCCATACAAATAAAACGTTCCATACGAATAAAACGATCCATATGAATAAAGCGTTCCATACGAATAAAGCGTTCCATACGAATAAAGCGTTCCATACGAATAAAGCGTTCCATACAAATAAAACGTTCCATACAAATAAAACGTTCCATACAAATAAAGCGTTCCATACGAATAAAACGATCCATATGAATAAAACGTTCCATACGAATAAAGCGTTCCATACGAATAAAGCGATCCATACACATAAAGCGTTCCATACACATAAAACGTTCCATACAAATAAAACGTTCCATACGAATAAAACGTTCCATACAAATAAAACGTTCCATACGAATAAAACGTTCCATACGCATAAAACGTTCCATACGAATAAAAAGTTCCATACGACTAAAACGTTCCATACAGAATAAAACGTTCCATACGAATAAAACGTTCCATACTGAATAAAATATTCCATACACATAAAATGTTCCATACACATAAAACGTTCCATACAAATAAAACGTTCCATACGAATAAAGCGTTCCATACGAATAAAACGTTCCATACAAATAAAACGTTCCATACTAAAACGTTCCATACGAATAAAACGTTCCATACAAATAAAACGTTCCATACTAAAAGCGTTCCATACGAATAAAGCGTTCCATACGAATAAAGCGTTCCATACGAATAAAGCGTTCCATACGAATAAAGCGTTCCATACGAATAAAACGTTCCATACGAATAAAACGTTCCATACAAATAAAGCGTTCCATACGAATAAAGCGTTCCATACGAATAAAGCGTTCCATACAAATAAAGCGTTCCATACGAATAAAGCGTTCCATATGAATAAAGCGTTCCATACACATAAAGCGTTCCATACTAAAGCGTTCCATACTGAATAAAGCGTTCCATACGAATAAAACGTTCCATACGAATAAAGCGTTCCATACAAATAAAGCGTTCCATACAAATAAAGCGTTCCATACAAATAAAGCGTTCCATATGAATAAAGCGTTCCATACGAATAAAGCGTTCCATACGAATAAAGCGATCCATACACATAAAGCGTTCCATACACATAAAGCGTTCCATACAAATAAAGCGTTCCATCACGAGATAAAGCGTTCCATACAAATAAAGCGTTCCATACGAATAAAACGTTCCATACGCATAAAAGCGTTCCATACGAATAAAGCGTTCCATACGAATAAAGCGTTCCATACAAATAAAGCGTTCCATACTGAATAAAGCGTTCCATACGCATAAAGCGTTCCATACGAATAAAAAGTTCCATACGACTAAAACGTTCCATACGAATAAAACGTTCCATACGAATAAAACGTTCCATACGAATAAAACATTCCATACACATAAAATGTTCCATACACATAAAGCGTTCCATACAAATAAAACGTTCCATACGAATAAAAGCGTTCCATACGAATAAAACGTTCCATACAAATAAAGCGTTCCATACTAAAACGTTCCATACAGATAAAGCGTTCCATACAAATAAAAGCGTTCCATACTAAAACGTTCCATACGATAAAACGTTCCATACGAATAAAACGTTCCATACGAATAAAGCGTTCCATACGAATAAAACGTTCCATACGAATAAAACGTTCCATACGAATAAAGCGTTCCATACAAATAAAACGTCCATACGAATAAAACGTTCCATATGAATAAAACGTTCCATACACATAAAACGTTCCATACTAAAGCGTTCCATACGAATAAAACGTTCCATACAAATAAAACCCATACGAATAAAGCGTTCCATACGCAGAAAAGCTGATTTCTCAAATGTGTTTACATCCCTGTTAAAATAATCCATCCACCTGACAGGTGTGGCATATCAAAACGCTGATTAAACAGCATGATCATTACACAGGGGCACCTTGTGCTGGGGACAATCAAAGGCCACAGATATCTCAAGTGTTCAGGGAGCGATGCCATGCTGACTGGAGGAATGTCCACCAGAGCTGATGCCAGAGAATTCACTGTTAATTGCTCTACCATAAGCCGCCTCAAACTTTGTTTAATAAACCCCAGGAAGAGTATCTGCAGGCTTAGCAGGAACGAATGGGGATCAATAATAAACCCCAGGAAGAGTAGCTGCTGCCTTGGCAGGAACTAATGGGGATCCATAATAAACCCCAGGAAGAGTAGCTGCTGCCTTGACAGGAACTAATGGGGATCCATAATAAACCCCAGGAAGAGTAGCTGCTGCCTTGACAGAACTAATGGGGATCCATAATAAACCCCAGGAAGAGGTAGCTGCTGCCTTGGCAGGAACTAATGGGGATCCATAATAAACCCCAGGAAGAGTAGCTGCTGCCTTGGCAGGAACTAATGGGGATCCATAATAAACCCCAGGAAGAGTAGCTGCTGCCTTGACATGAACTAATGGGTATCCATAATAAACCCCAGGAAGAGTAGCTGCTGCCTTGGCAGGAACTAATGGGTATCCATAATAAACCCCAGGAAGAGTAGCTGCTGCCTTGACAGGAACTAATGGGGATCTGTAATAAACCCCAGGAAGAGTAGCTGCTGCCTTGACAGGAACTAATGGGGATCCTAACTAAACCCCAGGAAGAGTAGCTGCTGCCTTGGCAGGAACTAATGGGGATCCATAATAAACACCAGGAAGAGTAGCTGCTGCCTTGACAGGAACTAATAGGGATCCATAATAAACCCCAGGAAGAGTAGCTGCTGCCTTGACAGGAACTAATGGGGATCCTTAATAAACCCCAGGAAGAGTAGCTGCTGTCTTGGCAGGAACTAATGGGTATCCATAATAAACCCCAGGAGGAGGAGCTGCTGCCTTGACAGGAACTAATGGGGATCCTAACTAAACCCCAGGAAGAGTAGCTGCTGTCTTGGCAGGAACTAATGGGGATCCTTAATAAACTCCAGGAAGAATAGCTGCTGCCTTGACAGGAACTAATGGGGATCCTTAATAAACCCCAGGAAGAGTAGCTGCTGCCATGGCAGGAACTAATGGGGATCCATAATTAACCCCAGGAAGAGTAGCTGCTGCCTTAGCAGGAACTAATGGGGATCCATAATAAACCCCAGGAAGAATAGCTGCTGTCTTGGCAGGAACTAATGGGGATCCATAATAAACCCCAGGAAGAGTAGCTACTGCCTTGACAGGAACTAATGGGCATCCATAATAAACCCCAGGAAGAGTAGCTGCTGCCTTAGCAGGAACTAATGGGGATCCATAATAAACCCCAGGAAGAGTAGCTGCTGCCTTGACAGGAACTAATGGGGATCCTAACTAAACCCCAGGAAGAGCAGCTGCTGCTTTGACAGGAACTAATGGGTATCCATAATAAACCCCAGGGAGAGTAGCTGCTACCTTGGCAGGAACTAATGGGGATCCATAATAAACTCCAGGAAGAGTAGCTGCTGCCTTAGCAGGAACTAATGCGGATCAATAATAAACCACAGGAAAAGTAGCTGCTGCCTTGGCAGAAACTAATGGGGATCCATAATAAACCCCAGGAAGAGTAGCTGCTGCCTTAGCAGGAACTAATGGGGATCCATAATAAACCCCAGGAAGAGTAGCTGCTGCCTTGACAGGAACTAATGGGGATCCTAACTAAACCCCAGGAAGAGCAGCTGCTGCTTTGACAGGAACTAATGGGTATCCATAATAAACCCCAGGGAGAGTAGCTGCTGTCTTGATAGGAACTAATGGGTATCCATAATAAACCCCAGGGAGAGTACCTGCTGTCTTGACAGGAACTAATGGGGATCCATAATAAACCCCAGGAAGAGCAGCTGCTGCCTTGACAGGAACTAATGGGGATCCTTAATAAACTCCAGGAAGAGTAGCTGCTGCCTTAGCAGGAACTAATGGGGATCCGTAATAAACCCCAGGAAGAGTAGCTTCTGTCTTGACAGGAACTAATGGGTATCCATAATAAACCCCAGGGAGAGTACCTGCTGTCTTGACAGGAACTAATGGGTATCCATAATAAACCCCAGGGAGAGTACCTGCTGTCTTGACAGGAACTAATGGGTATCCATAATAAACCCCAGGGAGAGTACCTGCTGCCTTGACAGGAACTAATGGGGATCCATAATAAACCCCAGGGAGAGTACCTGCTGCCTTGACAGGAACTAATGGGGATCCATAATAAACCACAGGAAGAGTAGCTGCTGCCATGGCAGGAACTAATGGGGATCAATAATAAACCCCAGGAAA
>NW_027013098.1:0-17197 GCF_036934945.1 Oncorhynchus masou masou
CACGGACTACAGGAAGAAATCTAGCCCAATCAAGTTTGCGGACGACACAACAGTGGTAGGCTTGATTACCAACAACGACGAGACGGCCTACAGGGAGGAGGTGAGGGCCCTCGGAGTGTGGTGTCAGGAAAATAACCTCACACTCAACGTCAACAAAACTAAGGAGATGATTGTGGACTTCAGGAAACAGCAGAGGGAACACCCCCCTATCCACATCGATGGAACAGTAGTGGAGAGAGTAGCAAGTTTTAAGTTCCTCGGCATACACATCACAGACAAACTGAATTGGTCCACTCACACAGACAGCATAGTGAAGAAGGCGCAGCAGCGCCTCTTCAACCTCAGGAGGCTGAAGAAATTCGGCTTGTCACCAAAAGCACTCACAAACTTCTACAGATGCACAATCGAGAGCATCCTGGCGGGCTGTATCACCGCCTGGTACGGCAACTGCTCCGCCCTCAACCGTAAGGCTCTCCAGAGGGTAGTGAGGTCTGCACAACTCATCACCGGGGGCAAACTACCTGCCCTCCGGGACACCTACACCACCCGATGTTACAGGAAGGCCATAAAGATCATCAAGGACATCAACCACCCGAGCCACTGCCTGTTCACCCCGTTATCATCCAGAAGGCGAGGTCAGTACAGGTGCATCAAAGCTGGGACCGAGAGACTGAAAAAAAGCTTCTATCTCAAGGCCATCAGACTGTTAAACAGCCACCACTAACATTGAGTGTCTGCTGCCAACACACTGACACTGACTCAACTCCAGCCACTTTAATAATGGGAATTGATGGGAAATGATGTAAAATATATCACTAGCCACTTTAAACAATGCTACCTTATATAATGTTACTTACCCTACATTATTCATCTCATATGCATACGTATATACTGTACTCTATATCATCGACTGCATTCTTATGTAATACATGTATCACTAGCCTCTTTAACTATGCCACTTTGTTTACATACTCATCTCATATGTATATACTGTACTCGATACCATCTATAGTATCTTGCCTATGCTTCTCTGTACCATCACTCATTCATATATCCTTATGTACATATTCTTTATCCCCTTACACTGTGTATAAGACAGTAGTTTAGGAATTGTTAGTTAGATTACTTGTTGGTTATTACGGCATTGTCGGAACTAGAAGCACAAGCTTTTCGCCACACTCGCATTAACATCAGCTAACCATGTGTATGTGTGACAAATAAAATTTGATTTGATTTGATTTGATTCATCAATAGATGCCTCTGAAACATACAACAGATCAGATAGACAGACACGATCCACAATAACAACCTTTGGAAACGTACAACTCAAGGCACCAATAGCTACACAAGTGTCCCGGAGAAAGTGGAAATGGACCGGGATCAAGCTAAGGAAGCCTCAAAACACCAGGAACCAGGCTCTTGAGGGGAACTCACAGGGCACGAGGAAAGTTAACCACCCAAAGAAGACACGGAGATGGACAAATGATGAGGTGATGAAGAAGTCAGGAACCACCTGGAAGGAGATCTAGAAAATGGCCCAGAGTTCACTGGAGATGCACCATTGAGGCCCTTTGCTCCACTAGGAGCTGAAGGGAATAAGTCACGTCCATAGAAATAGAATGAATTGAACTCCATTCAAGTCAATGATGGCATAATGGCTGAAGGGAATAAGTTAAGTAGTTACTGTTACATACTGTACATATTGTGGTTGAAACAAAACAAGGAGCATCCCCCTCCAAAACAAACAAAATGGTCACATCATACTTAAAGTAGGCAGGTAGTGGTTAGGAGTTAGTTACTGGGATGAGGTGAGGTGTTAGGGGTTAGTTACTGGGATGAGGTGAGGTGTTAGGAGTTAGTTACTGGGATGAGGTGAGGTGTTAGGGGTTAGTTACTGAGATGAGGTGAGGTGTTAGGGGTTAGTTACTGGGTTGAGGTGAGGTGTTAGGGGTTAGTTACTGGGATGAGGTGAGGTGTTAGGGGTTAGTTACTGGGATGAGGTGAGGTGTTAGGGGTTAGTTACTGGGATGAGGTGAGGTGTTAGGGGTTAGTTACTGGGATGAGGTGAGGTGTTAGGGGTTAGTTACTGAGGTGAGGTGTTAGGGGTTAGTTACTGGGATGAGGTGAGGTGTTAGGGGTTAGTTACTGTATTGAGGTGAGGTGTGGGGGGTTAGTTACTGGGATGAGGTGAGGTGTTAGGGGTTAGTTACTGGGATGAGGTGAGGTGTTAGGGGTTAGTTACTGGGATGAGGTGAGGTGTTAGGGGTTAGTTACTGGGATGAGGTGAGGTGTTAGGGGTTAGTTACTGGGATGAGGTGAGGTGTTAGGGGGTTAGTTACTGGGATGAGGTGAGGTGTTAGGGGTTAGTTACTGGGATGAGGTGAGGTGTTAGGGGTTAGTTACTGGGATGAGGTGAGGTGTTAGGGGTTAGTTACTGGGATGAGGTGAGGTGTTAGGAGTTAGTTACTGGGATGAGGTGAGGTGTTAGGGGTTAGTTACTGGGATGAGGTGAGGTGTTAGGGGTTAGTTACTTGGATGAGGTGAGGTATTAGGGGTTAGTTACTGGGATGAGGTGAGGTGTTAGGGGTTAGTTACAGGATGAGGTGAGTGTTAGGGGTTAGTTACTTTGGATGAGGTGAGGTATTAGGGGTTAGTTACTGGGATGAGGTGAGGTATTAGGGGTTAGTTACAGGATGAGGTGAGGTGTTAGGGGTTAGTTACTTGGATGAGGTGAGGTGTTAGGGGTTAGTTACTGGGATGAGGTGAGGTGTTAGGGGTTAGTTACTGGGATGAGGTGAGGTGTTAGAGGTTAGTTACTTGGATGAGGTGAGGTATTAGGGGTTAGTTACTGGGATGGTGAGTGTTAGGGGTTAGTTACTGGGATGAGGTGAGGTTAGGGGTTAGTTACTTGGATGAGGTGAGGTATTAGGGGTTAGTTACTGGGATGAGGTGAGGTATTAGGGGTTAGTTACTGGGATGAGGTGAGGTGTTAGGGGTTAGTTACTGGGATGAGGTGAGGTGTTAAGAGGTAGTTACTGGAATGAGGTGAGGTGTTAGGGGTTAGTTACTGGGATGAGGTGAGGTATTAGGGGTTAGTTACTGGGATGAGGTGAGGTGTTAGGGGTTAGTTGCTGGGTTGAGGTGAGGTGTTAGGAGTTATTTACTGGGATGAGGTAAGGTGTTAAGAGGTAGTTACTGGGATGAGGTGAGGTATTAGGGGTTAGTTACTGGCTTGAAGTGAGGTGTTAGGGGTTAGTTACTGGGTTGAGGTGAGCTGTTAGGGGTTAATTACTGGGTTGAGGTGAGGTATTAGGGGTTAGTTACTGGGTTGAGGTGTGGTGTTAGGGTTTGTTGCTGGGTTGAGGTGAGGTGTTATGGGATAGTTAAAGTAGGCAGGTAGTGGTTAGGAGTTAGTTACTGGGATGAGGTGAGGTGTTAGGGGTTAGTTACTGGGTTGAGGTGAGGTGTTAGGGGTTAGTTACTGGGTTGAGGTGAGGTGTTAGGGGTTAATTACTGGGTTGAGGTGAGGTGTTAGGGGTTAGTTACTGGGTTGAGGTGAGGTGTTAGGGGTTAGTTACTGGGTTGAGGTGTGGTGTTAGGGTTTGTTGCTGGGTTGAGGTGAGGTGTTATGGGATAGTTACTGGGTTTAGGTGAGGTATTCTAGCCACTGAAGATTAGGTTAGGTTCGTTCAGGATTAGAGGCAGGGTTCTGTTAAGAAAAGTAGGTCTAGATTAGAAAACAAAAACTACCAAAATCAATGACACAGCTGGATTTGTACCGCTGCCACTCTCAGACTGTGAGAATGTGATACCAGCATATTTACTCCCACTCACAACCCAACATATCTCATTCCGCATCACGTTGTCTTTTCACTCAAGCTGCACTTTCATCCCACTGCGTGACCATACGACCACAGTGTTCAAACACCAAACAAATGCTCTATTGTTACGAATCTGTATGGAGAACAGGCAGCTTATTATCATCTCATAATAATCCTGGGCAATTTGTATCATGGGTGGAAAGACTTTCGAATTCTCTCAGAGGCTTCAGTTTGACCTCAATCTGACCCTAGAAGCTGAGAGTTTACCTCAGTCATAGGCTTCATTCAACCAGGATGAGATAGAAAATGGATGTCCTTCCACATTGACCTAAAGATATTCATCTCTGAAGGGGGCAGGACGTACCACAGCCGTCATATCCTCCTGGCTCTTTCCCAGCATTTCTCTCGTGTGTAAGGTCTCTCCTGAGATAGGTGTGTTCTGAGTTATAGGATTTCTTGATTGGAATAAAGGATTACCCACGTAGATTGGAATAACCAGAGAAACATGCTACCTGATGTGCACTTTGAAATCCTGCCAGCCCTAATGGATGAGCATATTAAGGTTTAGGTATAATTTATAGATAGTGTGTTCTGGATGATGAGACACACGCTCATCAATGACATGTCATATTCAACCAGGCTGTATGCTGAACCCCCAAAAAAACAGTGTGGATTTGGAAAGATACTGTATAACCTGAGTGGAGTTTTCTGCAACTCTGGACATGTGTCTAACCTTATCAACATTCATGAATGTTGCGTCACTTGAGTGGGTTGAGTCACTGATGTGATCTTCCTGTCTGGGTTGGCGCCCCCCCCTTGGGTTGTGCCGTGGCGGAGATCTTTGTGGGCTATACTCGGCTTTGTCTCAGGATGGTAAATTGGTGGTTGAGGATATCCCTCTAATGGTGTGGGGGTTGTGCTTTGGCAAAGTGGGTGGGGTTATATCCTTCCTGTTTGGCCCTGTCCGGGGGTATCATCGGATGGGGCCACAGTGTCTCCTGACCCCTCCTGTCTCAGCTTACAGAATTTATGCTGCAGTAGTTTATGTGTCGGGGGGCTAGGGTCAGTTTGTTATATCTGGAGTACTTCTCCTGTCTTATCCGGTGTCCTGTGTGAATTTAAATATGCTCTCTCCTAATTCTCTCTTTCTTTCTCTCTCTCGGAGGACCTGAGCCCTAGGACCGTGCCTCAGGACTACCTGGCATGATGACTCCTTGCTGTCCCCAGTCCACCTGGCCGTGCAGCTGCTCCAGTTTCAACAGTTCTGCCTGCGGCTATGGAATCCTGACCTGTTCACCGGACGTGCTACCTGTCCCAGATCTGCTTTTTCAACTCTCTAGAGACAGCAGGAGTGGCAGAGAAACTTTTAATGATCGGCTATGAAAAGCCACCTGACATTTACTCCTGAGGTGCTGACTTGCTGCACCTCGACAACTACTGTGATTATTATTATTTGACCATGCTGGTCATTTATGAACATTTGAGCATCTTGGCCATGTTCTGTTATAATCTCCACCCGGCACAGCCAGAAGAGGACTGGCCACCCCTCATAGCCCGGTTCCTCTCTAGGTTTCTTCCTAGGTTTTGGCCTTTCTAGGGAGTTTTCCTAGCCAACGTGCTTCAACACCTGCATTTCTTGCTGTTTGGGGGTTTAGGCTGGGTTTCTGTACAGCACTTTGAGATATCAGCTGATGTACGAAGGGCTATATAAATACATTTGATTTGTTTTGATTTGATGAATGAAAGCTGATTGATTTCACCTTCACAATTCAGCTATATTTCTTTAACAGTCTACAAGCATGATCTGCATATAGGCATGCGGTGTGCAGGCAGACACACACAGTGTCAGTATATCCACTAAACTCATTGTTTGAGTTACAAAGTGCCAAGTCAACATGTTCACAGTTAAGATGACAGACAGTGTCACTCTGAGTGCGATCAGATCAGCAACAGAGGGACAATGATAGAGGAGACCAGGGAAAGAGAGAGACTGCAGTAGCTAGAGTCCAGGGAGAGAGACTGCAGTAGCTAGAGTGCAGGGGAGAGAGAGTGCAGTACCTAGAGTCCAGGGAGTGAGAGAGACTGCAGTAGCTTGAGTCCAGGTAGAGAGAGAGAGAGAGAGAGAGAGAGAGAGAGAGAGAGAGAGAGGGAGAGAGAGAAAAGAGAGAGAGAGAGACTGCAGTATCTACAGACCAGGGGAGAGAGGGAGAGAGAGAGAGAGAGAGAGAGAGAGAGAGAGAGAGAGGAGAGACTGCAGTATCTACAGACCAGGGAGAGAGAGAGACTGCAGTATCCACAGTCCAGGGAGGGAGATAATGCAGTATCTAGAGACCGGGAGAGAGAGACTGCAGTATCTACAGACCAGGAAGAGTGACACTGTGACATTGCAGTAGCTAGCTGCTGTATCATCTCCACACTGTCCCCTGTCCTTTATTACCTTCTCTCTTTTCTCTCCTTCTTTCTCCTCTACTTCTCCTCTACACTCTCACTTTCACTCTGTACTCTATTTCTAGTTTACTCTCCTCCCATCTTTTTTTCCTTTCCTTTCCTCTCTTCTCTCTCTCTGTCTCTCTCACACTCTCTCCTAGCTTGCTCTTTTTATCTCTCTCTCTCTAGCTCTCTCTCTCTAAAGCTCTCTCTTGCTCACTCACTCTTCCTTCTCTCTCATCCTTTCACTCTTTCTCTCTCTCTCAGTCCCAAATCACTATGCTGGAAATGCATTGATTATTCTCACTCCCATCTCTTTTGTTTATTTATGCAGTGTTGAACTGGCAGCCACTTGTTCAACAGCCTGCCTTCCTCAATGACAAAGTCAGGATATCGCATGGTCATGCAAAAACACATCCCTGTGGAAAAGCGTGATGCCTCAGCACTGTGTGTGTGTGTGTGTGTGTGTGTGTGTGTGTGTGTGTGTGTGTGTGTGTGTGTGTGTGTGTGTGTGTGTGTGTGTGTGTGTGTGTGTGTGTGTGTGTGTGTGTGTGTGTGTGTGTGTGTGTGTGTGTGCGTGCGTGTGTGCGTGCGTGCGTGCATGGAGAAAGCACAAGAGAGATTAGCTGGTATTGAAGTGCCACCACAAGGATGTGTGTAGATTGCTCTGATAAGAGTGTCTGCTAAATGACAAAAATAACATGCCAATGTAAAGCTCCACCTCTACGCCTGTAGGTCTCCACTCCTCCCTCTGCAGGGCTCCACTCCTCTACACCTGCAGGGCTCCTCCTCTACGCCTGCAGGGCTCACTCCTCTACACCTCGTGGGCTCATCTCCTCTACACCTGCAGGGCTCCACTCCTCTACGCCTGCAGGGCTCCACCTCTACGCCTGCAGGGCTCCACTCTACACCTGCAGTTATCCACTCTACACCTGCATGCTCCACTCCACTACACCTGCAGGGCCCTCTCCTCTTCTCCTCTCACCTGCAGTGCTCCATTACACCTGCGGGCTCCACTCCTCTATGCCTGCGGGCTCCACTCCACTAAAGCCTGCAGTGCTCCACTCTACACCTGCAGGGCTCCACTTCCTCTACTTCCTGCAGGCTCATTTTCATCTGCACCTGCAGGGCTCACTCCTCTGCCCTGCCTCTGCACTCCTATACGCCTACAGGGTTCCACTCCTCTACGCCTGCAGGACTCCACTCTACACCAGTGGGCTCCACTCCTCTACACTTGCAAGGCTCCACACCACTACACCTGCGGGCTCCACCTTACTCCTCTTACACCTGCAGGGCTCCACGCTCTACACCTGCGGACTCCACTCCTCTACTCCTGCAGGGCTCCACTCATCTACACCTGCAGGGCTCAACTCCTCTCTACACCTGCGGGCTCCACTCCTATACGCCTACAGGGTTCCACTCTACGCCTGCAGACTCCCACTCTACACCAGCCGGCTCCACTCCTCTACACTTGCAAGGCTCCACACCACTACACCACGGGCTCCACTCATCTAATCCTCTACACCTGCAGGGCTCCCGCCTCTACACCTGGGACTCCACACCTCTACCCGATGCGAATCCACTCCTACACCTGGGGCTCACTCCTCTACACCTGCGGGCTCCACTTCTATCAGCCTGCAGGGCTCCTCTCGGCCGCTTGCAGGACTCCACTCTCACCAGCGGGCTCCACTCCTCTACACTTAAGGCTCTCCACCTCTACGCCTGCGACTCCTCCTCCACGCCTGAGGGCTCCTCCTCTACACTCTGCCTGGGCTCACTCCATGGACCCTGCGGACTCACTCCTCTATGCCTGCGGGCTCCACTCCCACTGCCTGTAGGCTCCATTCCTCTACGCCTGCAGTGCTTCACTCTATCTTGCGGGCTCCACTCACTACCTGCGGCTCCACACCTCTACGCATGCGGGCTCACTCCTCCACCTGCGGGCTCCACTCTTCCTCGCCTGCAGCTCCTCCTCTACACCTGAGGCTCCACTCCTCTACACCTGCGTGCTCCCTCCTCTTCACCTGCGGCTCCTCCTCTACACCTGCGGGCTCCACTCCTCCTCCGCCTGCAGTTCTCACTCTACACCTGCGGGCTCACTTCTCTGCACCTGCAGTTCTCCTCTCCTATACTGCAAGTCTCCACCTCTACGCCTGCGGTCTCCACTCTATGCCTGCAGGGCTCCACTCCACAACGCCTGCAGGGCCCACTCCTCTACACCTGCGGGCTCCACTCCTCTACTCCTACAGTTCTCCACTCTACACCTGCAGGTCTCCACTCTACACCTTCAGTTCTCCACTCTACACCTGCAGTTCTCCACTCTACGCCTGCAGTTATCCACTCTACACCAGCAGTTCTCCACTCTACGCCTGCAGTTCTCCACTCGACACCCTAAAGTGGCTCCACTCTACACCTGCAGTTCTCCACTCTACACCTGCAGTTCTCCACTCTACCCCTGCAGTTCTCACTCTACGCCTGCAGTTCTCCACTCTACACCTGCAGGGCTCCACTCCTCTACGCCTGCAGGGCTCCACCCTCTACACCTGCGGGCTCCACTCCCTCTACTCCTACAGTTCTCCACTCTACCTGCAGTTCTCCACTCTACGCCTGCAGTTATCCACTCTACACCTGCAGTTCTCCACTCCTACGCCTGCAGTTATCCACTCTACACCTGCAGTTCTCCACTCTACGCCTGCAGTTCTCCACTCTTACACCTGCAGTTCTCCACTCTACCCCTGCAGTTCTCCACTCTACGCCTGCAGTTCTCCACTCTACACCTGCGGGCTCCACTCCTCCCCACTCTACGCCTGCAGTTCTCCACTCTACACTTGCAGGGCTCCACTCCTCTACCCCTGCGGGCTCCACTCCTCTACGCCTGCAGTTCTTCACTCTACACCTGCAGGCTCCACTCATCTACACCTGCAGCTCTCCACTCTACACCTGCAGGGCTCCACTCCTCTACACCTGCAGCTCTCCACTCCTCTACGCCTGCAGTTCTCCACTCTACACCTGCAGGGCTCCCACTCCCTACACCTGCAGCTCTCCACTCTACACCTGCAGGGCTCCACTCCACTACACCTGCAGCTCTCCACTCCTCTACGCCTGCAGTTTTCCACTCTACACCTGCAGGGCTCCTCTCCTCTACCCCTGCAGGGCTCCACTCCTCTACGCCTGCAGTTCTCCGCTCTACCCCTGCAGGGCTCCACTCCTCTATGCCTGCAGTTCTCCACTCTACACTTGCAGGGCTCCACTCCACTTCGCCTGCAGGGCTCCACTCCTCTACACCTGCGGGCTCCACTCCTATACGCCTGCAGGGCTCCACTCCTCTATGCCTGCGGGCTCCACTCCTCTACGCCTGTAGGCTCCATTCCTCTACGCCTGCAGTGCTTCACTCTATACTTGCGGGCTCCACTCCTCTACACTTGCAAGGCTCCACACCTCTACGCATGCGGGCTCCACTCCTCCACACCTGCGGGCTCCACTCTTCCACGCCTGCGGGCTCCACTCCTCTACACCTGCAGGGCTCCACTCCTCTACACCTGCATGCTCCCTCCACTACACCTGCGGGCTCCACTCCTCTACACCTGCGGGCTCCACTCCTATACGCCTGCAGGGCTCCACTCCACTACACCTGCGGGCTCCACTTCTCTACACCTGCGGGCTCCACTCCTCTAAGCTTGCAAGTCTCCACACCTCTACGCCTGCGGTCTCCACTCCTCTATGCCTGCAGGGCTCCACTCCACAACGCCTGCAGGGCTCCACTCCTCTACACCTGCGGGCTCCACTCCTCTACTCCTACAGTTCTCCACTCTACACCTGCAGGTCTCCACTCTACACCTGCAGTTCTCCACTCTACACCCACTCTACGCCTGCAGTTATCCACTCTACACCAGCAGTTCTCCACTCTACGCCTGCAGTTCTCCACTCGACACCTGCGGGCTCCACTCTACACCTGCAGTTCTCCACTCTACACCTGCAGTTCTCCACTCTACCCCTGCAGTTCTCCACTCTACGCCTGCAGTTCTCCACTCTACACCTGCAGGGCTCCACTCCTCTACGCCTGCAGGGCTCCACTCCTCTACACCTGCGGGCTCCACTCCTCTACTCCTACAGTTCTCCACTCTACACCTGCAGTTCTCCACTCTACGCCTGCAGTTATCCACTCTACACCTGCAGTTCTCCACTCTACGCCTGCAGTTATCCACTCTACACCTGCAGTTCTCCACTCTACGCCTGCAGTTCTCCACTCTACACCTGCAGTTCTCCACTCTACCCCTGCAGTTCTCCACTCTACGCCTGCAGTTCTCCACTCTACACCTGCGGGCTCCACTCCTCTACGCCTGCAGTTCTCCACTCTACACTTGCAGGGCTCCACTCCTCTACCCCTGCGGGCTCCACTCCTCTACGCCTGCAGTTCTTCACTCTACACCTGCAGGGCTCCACTCATCTACACCTGCAGCTCTCCACTCTACACCTGCAGGGCTCCACTCCTCTACACCTGCAGCTCTCCACTCCTCTACGCCTGCAGTTCTCCACTCTACACCTGCAGGGCTCCACTCCTCTACACCTGCAGCTCTCCACTCTACACCTGCAGTTCTCCACTCTACGCCTGCAGTTATCCACTCTACACCAGCAGTTCTCCACTCTACGCCTGCAGTTCTCCACTCGACACCTGCGGGCTCCACTCTACACCTGCAGTTCTCCACTCTACGCCTGCAGTTATCCACTCTACACCAGCAGTTCTCCACTCTACGCCTGCAGTTCTCCACTCTACACCTGCAGGGCTCCACTCCTCTACACCTGCGGGCTCCACTCCTCTACTCCTACAGTTCTCCACTCTACACCTGCAGGTCTCCACTCTACACCTGCAGTTCTCCACTCTACACCTGCAGTTCTCCACTCTACGCCTGCAGTTATCCACTCTACACCAGCAGTTCTCCACTCTACGCCTGCAGTTCTCCACTCGACACCTGCGGGCTCCACTCTACACCTGCAGTTCTCCACTCTACACCTGCAGTTCTCCACTCTACCCCTGCAGTTCTCCACTCTACGCCTGCAGTTCTCCACTCTACACCTGCAGGGCTCCACTCCTCTACGCCTGCAGGGCTCCACTCCTCTACACCTGCGGGCTCCACTCCTCTACTCCTACAGTTCTCCACTCTACACCTGCAGTTCTCCACTCTACGCCTGCAGTTATCCACTCTACACCTGCAGTTCTCCACTCTACGCCTGCAGTTATCCACTCTACACCTGCAGTTCTCCACTCTACGCCTGCAGTTCTCCACTCTACACCTGCAGTTCTCCACTCTACCCCTGCAGTTCTCCACTCTACGCCTGCAGTTCTCCACTCTACACCTGCGGGCTCCACTCCTCTACGCCTGCAGTTCTCCACTCTACACATGCAGGGCTCCACTCCCTGCCCCCTGCGGGCTCCACTCCTCTACGCCTGCAGTTCTTCACTCTACACCTGCAGGGCTCCACTCATCTACACCTGCAGCTCTCCACTCTACACCTGCAGGGCTCCACTCCTCTACACCTGCAGCTCTCCACTCCTCTACGCCTGCAGTTCTCCACTCTACACCTGCAGGGCTCCACTCCTCTACACCTGCAGCTCTCCACTCTACACCTGCAGGGCTCCACTCCACTACACCTGCAGCTCTCCACTCCTCTACGCCTGCAGTTTTCCACTCTACACCTGCAGGGCTCCTCTCCTCTACCCCTGCAGGGCTCCACTCCTCTACGCCTGCAGTTCTCCGCTCTACCCCTGCAGGGCTCCACTCCTCTATGCCTGCAGTTCTCCATTCTACACTTGCAGGGCTCCACTCCACTTCGCCTGCAGGGCTCCACTCCTCTACACCTGCGGGCTCCACTCCTATACGCCTGCAGGGCTCCACTCCTCTACGCCTGCAGGACTCCACTCTACACCAGCGGGCTCCACTCCTCTACACTTGCTAGGCTCCACACCTCTACGCCTGCGGTCTCCACTCCTCTACGCATGAGGGCTCCACTCCTCTACACCTGCAGGGCTCCACGCCTCTACACCTGCGGACTCCACACCTCTATGCCTGCGGGCTCCACTCCTCTATGCCTGCAGGCTCCATTCCTCTACTCCTGCAGGGCTTCACTCTACACCTGCGGGCTCCACTCGTCTACACTTGCAAGGCTCCACACCTCTACGCATGCGGGCTCCACTCCTCCACACCTGTGGGCTCCACTCCTCTACACCTGCAAGGCTCCACTCCTCTACACCTGCGTGCTCCACTCCACTAGACCTGTAGAGCTCCACTCCTCTACACCTGCATGCTCCACTCCACTACACCTGCGGGCTCCACTCCTCTACACCTGCGGGCTCCACTCCTATACGCCTGCAGGGCTCCACTCCACTACACCTGCGGGCTCCACTCCTCTATGCCTGAGGGCTCCACTCCTCTACACTTGCAAGGCTCCACACCTCTACGCCTGCAGGGCTCCACTCCTCTACACCTGAGGGCTCCACTCCTCTACACCTGCGTGCTCCACTCCTCTTCACCTGCGAGCTCCACTCCTCTACACCTGCGGGCTCCACTCCTCTACGCCTGCAGTTCTCCACTCTACACCTGCAGTTCTCCACTCTACGCCTGCAGTTCTCCACTCTACGCCTGCAATTCTCCACTCTACACCTGCAGTTCTCCACTCTACTCCTGCAGTTCTTCACTCTACGCCTGCAGTTCTCCACTCTACACCTGCAGGCTCCACTCTACACCTGCAGTTCCCCACTCTACACCTGCAGTTCTCCACTCTATGCCTGCAGTTCTCCACTCCTCTACCCCTGCGGGCTCCACTCCTCTATGCCTGCAGTTCTCCACTCTACACCTGCAGTTCTCCACTCTACGCCTGCAGTTCTCCACTCTACACCTGCAGTTCTCCACTCTACACCTGCAGCTCCTTCCTCTACACCTGCAGCTCTCCACTCCTCTACCCCTGCAGGGCTCCACTGCTTTACACCTGCATTTCTCCACTCTACCCCTGCAGGGCTCCACTCCTCTACGCCTGCAGTTCTCCACTCTACACCTGCAGGGCTCCACTCCTCTACACCTGCAGCTCTCCACTCTACACCTGCAGTTCTCCACTCTACGCCTGCAGTTCTCCACTCTACACCTGCAGCTCTCCACTCTACACCTGCAGGGCTCCACTCCTCTACACCTGCAGCTCTCCACTCCTCTACCCCTGCAGGGCTCCACTGCTTTACGCCTGCAGTTCTCCACTCTACCCCTGCAGGGCTCCACTCCTCTACGCCTGCAGTTCTCCACTCTACACCTGCAGGGCTCCACTCTCTACACCTGCAGCTCTCCACTCTACACCTGCAAGGCTCCCTCCTCTGCAGTTCCCACTCTACACCTGCAGTTCTCCACTCTATGCCTGCAGTTCTACACTCCTCTACCCCTGCGGGCTCCACTCCTCTATGCCTGCAGTTCTCCACTCTATACCTGCAGTTCTCCACTCTATGCCTGCAGTTCTCCACTCTACACCTGCAGCTCTACACCTGCAGGGCTCCGCTCCTCTACACCTGCAGCTCTCCACTCCTCTACCCCCTGCAGGGGTCCACTGCTACGCCTGCAGGGCTCATCTACACCTGCAGGGCTCAACTCCTCTACGCCTGCAGGACTCCCTCTACACCAGCGGGCTCCCACTCCCTCTACACTTGCAAGGCTCACACCACTACACCTGCGGGCTCCATCTAATCTTCTACATCTGCAGGGCTCCACGCCTCTACACCTGGGACTCCACACCTCTACCCGTGCGGGCTCCACTCCTCTACACCTGCAGGGCTCCACTCCTCTACACCTGCGGGCTCCACTTCTATATGCCTGCAGGGCTCCACTCCTCGACGCTTGCAGGACTCCACTCTACACCAGCGGGCTCCACTCCTCTACACTTGCAAGGCTCCACACCACTACGCCTGCGGGCTCCACTCCACCACGCCTGAGGGCTCCACTCCTCTACACCTGCAGGGCTCCACGCCTCTACACCTGCGGACTCCACTCCTCTATGCCTGCGGGCTCCACTCCTCTACGCCTGTAGGCTCCATTCCTCTACGCCTGCAGGGCTTCACTCTATACTTGCGGGCTCCACTCCTCTACACTTGCAAGGCTCCACACCTCTACGCACATGGCTCCACTCCTCCACCTGCGGGCTCCACTCTTCCACGCCCAAGTGGCTCCACTCCTCTACACCTGCAGGGCTCCACTCCTCTACACCTGCATGCTCCTCCACTACACCTGCGGGCTCCACTCCTCTACACCTGCGGGCTCCACTCCTATACGCCTGCAGGGCCCCTCCACTACACCTGCGGGCTCCACCTCCCCTCTACACCTGTGGGCTCCACTCCTCTAAGCTTTGCAAGTCTCCACACCTCTACGCCTGCGGTCTCCACTCCCTCTATGCCCTGCAGGGCTCCACTCTCTACACCTGCAGGGCTCCCACTCCCTCTACACCTGCGGGCTCCACTCCTCTACTCCTACAGTTCTCCACTCACACCTGCAGTTCTCCACTCTACACCTGCAGTTCTCCACTCTACACCTGCAGTTCTCCACTCTACTCCTGCAGTTATCCACTCTACACCAGCAGTTCTCCACTCTACGCCTGCAGTTCTCCACTACACCTGCAGTTCTCCACTCTACCCCTGATTTCTCCACTCTACGCCTGCAGTTCTCCACTCTACACCTGCAGGGCTCCACTCCTCCCCTACGCCTGCAGGGCTCCACTCCTCTACACCTGCGGGCTCCCTCCTCTACTCCTACAGTTCTCCACTCTACACCTGCAGTTCTCCACTCTACACCTGCAGTTATCCACTCTACACCTGTAGTTTCTCCACTCACGCCTGCAGTTATCCACTTCTACACCTGCAGTTTCTCCACTCTACGCCTGCAGTTCTCCACTCTACACCTGCAGTTCTCCACTCTACCCCTGCAGTTCTCCACTCCTCAGCCTGCAGTTCTCCACTCTACACCTGCGGGCTCCTCCTCTACGCCTGCAGTTCTCCACTCTACACTTGCAGGGCTCCACTCCTCTACCCCTGCGGGCTCCACTCCTCTACGCCTGCAGTTCTTCACTCTACACCTGCAGGGCTCCACTCATCTACACCTGCAGCTCTCCACTCTACACCTGCAGGGCTCCACTCCTCTACACCTGCAGCTCTCCACTCCTCTATGCCTGCAGTTCTCCACTCTACACCTGCAGGGCTCCACTCCTCTACACCTGCAGCTCTCCACTCTACACCTGCAGGGCCCACCCTCTGCCACCTGCAGGGCTCCACGCCTCCTGCCACCTGCGGACTCCACACCTCTATGCCTGCGGGCTCCACTTCCTCTGCCTGCAGGCTCCCATTCCTCTACTCCTGCAGGGCTTCACTCTACACCTGCGGGCTCCACTGCGTCTACACTTGCAAGGCTCACACCTCTACGCATGGCCCACTCCTCCACACCTGTGGGCTCCACTCCTCTACACCTGCAGGGCTCCACCTCTACACCTGCGTGCTCCACTCCACTAGACCTGTAGGGCTCCACTCCTCTACACCTGCATGCTCCACTCCACTACACCTGCGGCCCACCTCACACCTGCGGGCTCCACTCCTATACGCCTGCAGGGCTCCACTCCACTACACCCTGCGGGCCTCCACTCCTCTATGCCTGAGGGCTCCACTCCTCTACACTTGCAAGGCTCCACACCTCTACGCCTGCAGGGCTCCACTCCTCTACGCCTGAGGGCTCCACTCCTCTACACCTGCGGGCTCCACTCCTCTTCACCTGCGAGCTCCACTCCTCTACACCTGCGGGCTCCACTCCTCTACGCCTGCAGTTCTCCACTCTACACCTGCAGTTCTCCACTCTACGCCTGCAGTTCTCCACTCTACGCCTGCAATTCTCCACTCTACACCTGCAGTTCTCCACTCTACTCCTGCAGTTCTTCACTCTACGCCTGCAGTTCTCCACTCTACACCTGCAGTTCCCCACTCTACACCTGCAGTTCTCCACTCTATGCCTGCAGTTCTCCACTCCTCTACCCCCTGCGGGCTCCACTCTCTATGCCTGCAGTTCTCCACTCCACGCCTGCAGTTCTCCACTCTACGCCTGCAATTCTCCACTCTACACCTGCAGTTCTCCACTCTACTCCTGCAGTTCTTCACTCTACGCCTGCAAAGTTCTCCACTCTACACCTGCAGGCTCCACTCTACACCTGCAGTTCCCACTCTACACCTGCAGTTCTCCACTCTATGCCTGCAGTTCTCCACTCCTCTACCCTGCGGGCTCCACTCTATGCCTGCAGTTCTCCACTCTACACCTGCGATTTCTCCACTCTACGCCTGCAGTTCTCCACTCTACACCTGCAGCCTCTCCACTCTACACCTGCAGGGCTCCACTCCTCTACACCTGCAGCTCTCCACTCCTTCTGCCCCTGCAGGCTCCACTGCTTACACCTGCATTTCTCCACTCTACCCCTGCAGGGCTCCACTCCTCTATGCCTGCAGTTCTCCACTCTACACCTGCAGGGCTCCCACTCCTCTACACCTGCAGCTCTCCACTCTACACCTGCAAGGCTCCACTCCTCTGCAGTTCCCCACTCTACACCTGCAGTTCTCCACTCTATGCCCGCAGTTCTCCACTCCTCTACCCTGCGGGCTCCACTCCTCTATGCCTGCAGTTCTCCACTCCTATACCTGCAGTTCTCCACCTCTATGCCTGCAGTTCTCCACTCTCTCACCTGCAGCTCTCCACTCTACACCTGCAGGGCTCCGCTCCTCTACACCTGCAGCTCTCCACTCCTCTACCCCTGCAGGGGTCCACTGCTTACGCCTGCAGATTCTCCACTCTACACCTGCAGGGCTCCACTCCTCTACACCTGCAGCTCTCAATCTACACCTGCAGGGCTCCCACTACTCTACACCTGCAGCTCTCCACTCTACACCTGCA
>NW_027013099.1:0-17194 GCF_036934945.1 Oncorhynchus masou masou
GTTACAGATTTAGGCAGTTTCATAGCAATAGGGGCAAAGTGTCATAGCTATAGGGGCAAAGTGTCATAGCTACAGGCAGTGTCATAGCTATAGGGGCAAAGTGTCATAGCTAAAGGCAGTGTCATAGCTATAGGCAGTGTCATAGCTAAAGGCAGTGTCATAGCTAAAGGCAGTGTCATAGCTATAGGCAGTGTCATAGCTATAGGCAGTGTCATAGCTATAGGCAGTGTCATAGCTATAGGCAGTGTCATAGCCAGAGGCAGTGTTACAGATTTAGGCAGTTTCATAGCTATAAGCAGTGTTATACATCTAGGGGAAAAGTGTCATAGCTATAGGCAGTGTCATAGCTATAGGCAGTGGCATAGCTATAGGCAGTGTTATAGCTATAGGCAATGTCATAGCTATAGGCAGTGTCATACCTATAGGCAGTGTCATAGCTATAGGCAGTGTCATAGCTATAGGCAGTGTCATAGCTATAGGCAGTGTTATAGCTATAGGCAGTGTTATAGCTATAGGCAGTGTCATAGCTATAGGGGCAAAGTGTCATAGCTATAGGGGCAAAGTGTCATAGCTAAAGACAGTGTTATAGATATAGGCAGTGTCATAGCTATAGGCAGTGTCATAGCTATAGGCAGTGTCATAGCTATAGGGGCAAAGTGTCATAGCTATAGGGGCAAAGTGTCATAGCTATAGGGGCAAAGTGTCATAGCTAAAGGCAGTGTCATAGCTATAGGCAGTGTCATAGCTATAGGCAGTGTCATAGCCAGAGGCAGTGTTATAGCTATAGGCAGTGTTACAGATTTAGGCAGTTTCATAGCAATAGGGGCAAAGTGTCATAGCTATAGGGGCAACGTGTCATAGCTATAGGGGCAAAGTGTCATAGCTATAGGCAGTGTCATAGCTATTGGCAGTGTTATAGCTATGGGCAGTGTCATAGCGATAGGCAGCGTGCGTCATAGCTATTGGCAGTGTTATAGCTATGGGCAGTGTCATAGCTATAGGCCGTGTCATAGCTATTGGCAGTGCTATAGCTATGGGCAGTGTCATAGCTATAGGCAGTGTCATAGCTATAGGCAGTATCATAGCTAATGGTAGTGTTATAGCTATAGGCAGTGTCATAGCTATAGGCAGTGTTATAGCTATAGGCAGTGTTATAGCTATAGGCAGTGTCATAGATATAGGCAGTGTTATAGCTATAGGCAGTGTCATAGCTATAGGCAGTGCTATAGCTATGGGCAGTGTCATAGCTATAGGCAGTGTCATAGCTATAGGCAGTATCATAGCTAATGGTAGTGTTATAGCTATAGGCAGTGTCATAGCTATAGGCAGTGTTATAGCTATAGGCAGTGTTATAGCTATAGGCAGTGTCATAGATATAGGCAGTGTTATAGCTATAGGCAGTGTCATAGCTATAGGCAGTGTCATAGCTATAGGCAGTGTCATAGCTATAGGGGCAAAGTGTCATAGCTATAGGGGCAAAGTGTCATAGCTATAGGGGCAAAGTGTCATAGCTAAAAGCAGTGTCATAGCTATAGGCAGTGTCATAGCTATAGGCAGTGTCATAGATATAGGCAGTGTCATATCTATAGGCAGTGTCATAGCTAAAGGCAGTGTCATAGCTATAGGGGCAAAGTGTCATAGCTAAAGGCAGTGTCATAGCTATAGGCAGTGTCATAGCTATAGGCAGTGTTACAGATTTAGGCAGTTTCATAGCTATAGGGGCAAAGTGTCATAGCTATAGGGGCAAAGTGTCATAGCTATAGGGGCAAAGTGTCATAGCTATAGGCAGTGTCATAGCTATTGGCAGTGTTATAGCTATGGGCAGTGTCATAGCGATAGGCAGTGTCATAGCTATTGGCAATGTTATAGCTATGGGCAGTGTCATAGCTATAGGCAGTGTCATAGCTATTGGCAGTGCTATAGCTATGGGCAGTGTCATAGCTTTAGGCAGTGTCATAGCTATAGGCAGTATCATAGCTATTGGCAGTGCTATAGCTATGGGCAGTGTCATAGCTTTAGGCAGTGTCATAGCTATAGGCAGTATCATAGCTATAGGCAGTGTTATAGCTAAAGGCAGTGTTATAGCTATAGGCAGTGTTATAGCTATAGGCAGTGTCATAGCTATAGGCAGTGTCATAGATATAGGGGCAAAGTGTCATAGCTATAGGGGCAAAGTGTCATAGCTAAAGGCAGTGTCATAGCTATAGGCAATGTCATAGCTATAGGCAGTGTCATAGCTATAGGCAGTGTCATAGCTATAGGCAGTGTTATAGCTTTAGGGGCAAAGTGGCATAGCTATAGGCACTGTCATAGCTATAGGTAGTGTCATAGCTATAGGCAGTGTCATAGCTACAGGCAGTGCCATAGCTTTAGGCAGTGTCATGACTATAGGCAGTGTCATAGCTATAGGCAGCATCATAGCTATAGGGGCAAAGTGTCATAGCTAAAGGCAGTGTCATGGCTATAGGGGCAAAGTGTCATAGCTATAGGGGCAAAGTGTCATAGCTATAGGCAGTGTCATAGCTATAGGGGCAAAGTGTCATAGCTAAAGGCAGTGTCATGGCTATAGGCAGTGTCATAGCTATAGGGGCAAAGTGTCATAGCTAGAGGCAGTGTCATAGCTATAGGGGCAAAGTGTCATAGCTATAGGGGCAAAGTGTCATAGCTATAGGCAGTGTCATAGCTATAGGCTGTGTTACAGATTTAGGCAGTTTCATAGCTATAGGGGCAAAGTGTCATAGCTATAGGGGCAAAGTGTCATAGCTATAGGGGCAAAGTGTCATAGCTATAGGGGCAAAGTGTCATAGCTATTGGCAGTGTTATAGCTATATGGGCAAAGTGTCATAGCTATAGGGGCAAAGTGTCATAGATATAGGGGCAAAGTGTCATAGATATAGACAGTGTTATAGCTATAGGCAGTGTCATAGATATAGACAGTATCATAGCTATAGGCAGTGTCATAGCTATAGGCAGTGTTACAGATTTAGGCAGTTTCATACCTATAGGGGCAAAGTGTCATAGCAATAGGAGCAAAGTGTCATAGCTATAGGGGCAAAGTGTCATAGCTATAGGGGCAAAGTGTCATAGCTATTGGCAGTGTTATAGCTATAGGCAGTGATATAGCTATATGGGCAAAGTGTCATAGCTATAGGGGCAAAGTGTCATAGATATAGGGGCAAAGTGTGTTGGGGAGATGGGGGGTCAGATTGGGGCTGAGGGGCAGAGTGTGTTAGGGAGATGGGGGGTCAGATTGTGTGTTTGAGAGGGTTTGGGGGCTGAGTGTGTGTTAAGGAGATGGGGGGGGGGTCAGTGTGTGTTAGGGAGGGTTTGGGGGCTGAGTCTGTGATAAGGAGGTGGGGGCAGAGTGTGTTTTTCTGGAGGTGGAGGGGCAGAGTGTGTGTTTGGGAGGTGGTGGGACAGAGTGTGTTGTAAGGAGGTGGAGGGGCAGACTGTGTGTTAGGGAGGTGGGGGCAGAGTGTATGTTTCTGGAGGTGGAGGGGCAGAGTGTGTGTTAGGGAGGTGTGGGGGCAGGGTGTGTTTTAAGGAGGTGGAGGGGCAGAGTGTGTCTTAGGGAGGTGGGGGGACAGAGTGTGTTTTAAGGAGGTGGAGGGGCAGAGTGTGTGTTAGGGAGGTGTGGGGGCAGGGTGTGTTTTAAGGAGGTGGAGGGGCAGAGTGTGTGTTAGGGAGGTGGGGGGACAGAGTGTGTTTTAAGGAGGTGGAGGGGCAGAGTGTGTTTGGGAGGTGGGGGGACAGAGTGTGTTGTAAGGAGGTGGAGGGGCAGACTGTGTGTTAGGGAGGTGGGGGCAGAGTGTACGTTTCTGGAGGTGGAGGGGCAGAGTGTGTGTTAGGGAGGTGTGGGGGCAGGGTGTGTTTTAAGGAGGTGGAGGGGCAGAGTGTGTGTTAGGGAGGTGGGGGGACAGAGTGTGTTTTAAGGAGGTGGAGGGGCAGAGTGTGTGTTAGGGAGGTGGGGGGCAGGGTGTGTTGTAAGGAGGTGGAGGGGCAGACTGTGTGTTAGGGAGGTGGGGGGACAGAGTGTGTTTTAAGGAGTTGGAGGGGCAGACTGTGTGTTAGGGAGTTGGAGGGGCAGAGTGTGTGTTTCTGGAGGTGGAGGGGCAGACTGTGTGTTAGGGAGGTGGGGGGACATAGTGTGTTTCTGGAGGTTGGGGGGCGGAGTATGTTTTAAGGAGGTGGGGGCCAGAGCTTGTGTTTAGGAGGTGGGGTGACAGAGTGTGTGTTTAGGAGTTTGTGGGGCAGAGTGTGTGTTTAGGAGGTGGTGGGCAGAGTGTGTGTTTAGGAGGTGGGGTGACAGAGTGTGTGTTTAGGAGGTGGGGTGACAGAGTGTGTGTTTACGAGGTGGTGTGCAGAGTGTCTGTTTAGGAGGTGGTCGGCAGAGTGTGTGTTTAGGAGGTGGGGTGACAGAGTGTGTGTTTAGGAGGTGGGGGGCGGAGTGTGTGTTTAGGTGGTGGGCAGAGTGTGTGTTTAGGATGTGGTGGGCAGAGTGTGTGTTTAGGAGGTGGGGTGACAGAGTGTGTGTAAATGGGTGGCGGGACAGAGTGTGTGTTTAGGAGGTGGTGGGCAGAGTGTGTGTTTAGGTGGTGGGCAGAGTGTGTGTTTAGGAGGTGGGGGGCGGAGTGTGTGTTTAGGTGGTGGGCAGAGTGTGTGTTTAGGAGGTGGGGGGCGGAGTGTGTGTTTAGGTGGTGGGCAGAGTGTGTGTTTAGGAGGTGGTGGGCAGAGTGTGTGTTTAGGAGGTGGTGGGCAGAGTGTGTGTTTAGGAGGTTGTGGGCAGAGTGTGTGTTTAGGAGGTGGGGGCAGACTTTGTGTTAGGGAGGTGGGGGGACAGAGTGTGTTTTAAGGAGTTGGAGGGGCAGACTGTGTGTTAGGGAGTTGGAGGGGCAGAGTGTGTGTTTCTGGAGGTGGAGGGGCAGACTGTGTGTTAGGGAGGTGGGGGGACATAGTGTGTTTCTGGAGGTTGGGGGGCGGAGTATGTTTTAAGGAGGTGGGGGCCAGAGCTTGTGTTTAGGAGGTGGGGTGACAGAGTGTGTGTTTATGAGGTGGTGGGCAGAGTGTGTGTTTAGGAGGAGGTGGGCAGAGTGTGTGTTTAGGAGGTGGTGGGGTAGAGTGTGTGTTTAGTAGGTGGGGTGACAGAGTGTGTGTTTAGGAGGTGGGGTGACAGAGTGTGTGTTTAGGAGTTTGTGGGGCAGAGTGTGTGTTTAGGAGATGGTGGGCAGAGTGTGTGTTTAGGAGGTGGGGTGACAGAGTGTGTGTTTAGGAGGTGGGGTGACAGAGTGTGTGTTTAGGAGGTGGGGTGACAGAGTGTGTGTTTACGAGGTGGTGGGCAGAGTGTGTGTTTAGGAGGTGGTCGGCAGAGTGTGTGTTTAGGAGGTGGGTTGACAGAGTGTGTGTTTAGGAGGTGGGGGGCGGAGTGTGTGTTTAGGATGTGGTGGGCAGAGTGTGTGTTTAGGATGTGGTGGGCAGAGTGTGTGTTTAGGAGGTGGGGTGACAGAGTGTGTGTAAATGGGTGGCGGGACAGTGTGTGTTTAGGAGGTGGTGGGCAGAGTGTGTGTTTAGGTGGTGGGCAGAGTGTGTGTTTAGGAGGTGGGGGGCGGAGTGTGTGTTTAGGTGGTGGGCAGAGTGTGTGTTTAGGAGGTTGTGGGCAGAGTGTGTGTTTAGGAGGTGGGGTGACAGAGTGTGTGTTTAGGAGGTGGGGGGCGGAGTTTGTGTTTAGGAGGTGGTCGGCAGAGTGTGTGTTTAGGAGGTGGGTTGACAGAGTGTGTGTTTAGGAGGTGGGGGGCGGAGTGTGTGTTTAGGATGTGGTGGGCAGAGTGTGTGTTTAGGATGTGGTGGGCAGAGTGTGTGTTTAGGAGGTGGGGTGACAGAGTGTGTGTAAATGGGTGGCGGGACAGTGTGTGTTTAGGAGGTGGTGGGCAGAGTGTGTGTTTAGGTGGTGGGCAGAGTGTGTGTTTAGGAGGTGGGGGGCGGAGTGTGTCTTTAGGTGGTGGGCAGAGTGTGTGTTTAGGAGGTTGTGGGCAGAGTGTGTGTTTAGGAGGTGGGGTGACAGAGTGTGTGTTTAGGAGGTGGGGGGCGGAGTTTGTGTTTAGGTGGTGGGCAGAGTGTGTGTTTAGGAGGTGGGGTGACAGAGTGTGTGTAAATGGGTTGCGGGACAGAGTGTGTGTTTAGGAGGTGGTGGGCAGAGTGTGTGTTTAGGAGGTGGTGTGCAGAGTGTGTGTTTAGGATGTGGTGGGCAGAGTGTGTGTTTCGGAGGTGGGGTGACAGAGTGTGTGTTTAGGAGGTGGGGGGCAGAGTGTGTGTTTAGGAGGTGGGGGCGGAGTTTGTGTTTAGGTGGTGGGCAGAGTGTGTGTTTAGGAGGTGGGGTGACAGAGTGTGTGTAAATGGGTTGCGGGACAGAGTGTGTGTTTAGGAGGTGGTGGGCAGAGTGTGTGTTTAGGAGGTGGTGTGCAGAGTGTGTGTTTAGGAGGTGTTGGGCAGAGTGTGTGTTTCGGAGGTGGGGTGACAGAGTGTGTGTTTAGGGAGGTGGGGGCAGAGTGTGTGTTTGGTTAGTGGGCAGAGTGTGTGTTTAGTAGGTGGTGGGCAGAGTGTTTGTTTAGGTGGTGGGCAGAGTGTGTGTTTAGGAGGTGGGGTGACAGAGTGTGTGTAAATGGGTGGCGGGACAGAGTGTGTGTTTAGGAGGTGGGGGGCAGAGTGTGTGTTTAGGAGGTGGGGGGCGGAGTTTGTGTTTAGGTGGTGGGCAGAGTGTGTGTTTAGGAGGTGGGGTGACAGAGTGTGTGTAAATGGGTTGCGGGACAGAGTGTGTGTTTAGGAGGTGGTGGGCAGAGTGTGTGTTTAGGAGGTGGTGTGCAGAGTGTGTGTTTAGGAGGTGTTGGGCAGAGTGTGTGTTTCGGAGGTGGGGTGACAGAGTGTGTGTTTAGGAGGTGGGGGGCAGAGTGTGTGTTTGGTTAGTGGGCAGAGTGTGTGTTTAGGAGGTGGTGGGCAGAGTGTTTGTTTAGGTGGTGGGCAGAGTGTGTGTTTAGGAGGTGGGGTGACAGAGTGTGTGTAAATGGGTGGCGGGACAGAGTGTGTGTTTAGGAGGTGGGGGGCAGAGTGTGTGTTTAGGAGGTGGTGGGCAGAGTGTGTGTTTAGGAGGTTGTGGGCAGAGTGTGTGTTTAGGAGGTGGGGTGACAGAGTGTGTGTTTAGGAGGTGGGGGGCGGAGTTTGTGTTTAGGTGGTGGGCAGAGTGTGTGTTTAGGAGGTGGGGTGACAGAGTGTGTGTAAATGGGTTGCGGGACAGAGTGTGTGTTTAGGAGGTGGTGGGCAGAGTGTGTGTTTAGGAGGTGGTGTGCAGAGTGTGTGTTTAGGAGGTGGTGGGCAGAGTGTGTGTTTCGGAGGTGGGGTGACAGAGTGTGTGTTTAGGAGGTGGGGGGCAGAGTGTGTGTTTAGGAGGTGGGGCGGAGTTTGTGTTTAGGTGGTGGGCAGAGTGTGTGTTTAGGAGGTGGGGTGACAGAGTGTGTGTAAATGGGTTGCGGGACAGAGTGTGTGTTTAGGAGGTGGTGGGCAGAGTGTGTGTTTAGGAGGTGGTGTGCAGAGTGTGTGTTTAGGAGGTGTTGGGCAGAGTGTGTGTTTCGGAGGTGGGGTGACAGAGTGTGTGTTTAGGAGGTGGGGGGCAGAGTGTGTGTTTGGTTAGTGGGCAGAGTGTGTGTTTAGGAGGTGGTGGGCAGAGTGTTTGTTTAGGTGGTGGGCAGTGTGTGTGTTTAGGAGGTGGGGTGACAGAGTGTGTGTAAATGGGTGGCGGGACAGAGTGTGTGTTTAGGGAGGTGGGGGGTGAGTGTGTGTTTAGGAGGTGGGGGGCGGAGTTTGTGTTTAGGTGGTGGGCAGAGTGTGTGTTTAGGAGGTGGGGTGACAGAGTGTGTGTAAATGGGTTGCGGGACAGAGTGTGAGTTTAGGAGGTGGTGGGCAGAGTGTGTGTTTAGGAGGTGGTGTGCAGAGTGTGTGTTTAGGAGGTGGTGGGCAGAGTGTGTGTTTAGGAGGTGGGGTGACAGAGTGTGTGTTTAGGAGGTGGGGGGCAGAGTGTGTGTTTAGGTAGTGGGCAGAGTGTGTGTTTAGGAGGTGGTGGGCAGAGTGTTTGTTTAGGTGGTGGGCAGAGTGTGTGTTTAGGAGGTGGGGTGACAGAGTGTGTGTAAATGGGTGGCGGGACAGAGTGTGTGTTTAGTAGGTGGGGGGCAGAATGTGTGTTAGGGAGGTGGGGGGTCAGAATGTGTGTAAGGGAGGTGGGGGGTCAGAGTGTGTGTTAGGGAGGTGGGGCGGCAGAGTGTGTGTAAATGGGTGGCGGGACAGAGTGTGCTGGAGAGGTGGTGGGGCAGAATGTGTGTTAGGGAGGTGGGGGGTCAGAGTGTGTGTTAGGGAGGTGGGGGGTCAGAGTGTGTGTTTAGGAGGTGGGGGCCAGAGTGTGTGTAAATGGGTGGTGGGACAGAGTGTGCTGGAGAGGTGGGGGGGGGGCAGAATGTGTGTTAGGGAGGTGGGGGGTCAGAGTGTGTGTTAGGGAAGTGGGGGCCAGAGTGTGTGTTAGGGAGGGTGGGGGATCAGAGTGTGTGTTAGGGAGGTGGTGGGTCAGAGTGTGTGTTAGGGAGGTGGGGGGCAGAGTTTGTGTTAGAGAGGGTTTGGGGGGCTGCGTGTGTATTTGGGAGATGGGGAGTCAGAGTGTGTGTTAGGGAGGTGGGGGGGCAGAGTGTGTTAGGGAGATGAGGGGTCAGAGTGTGTGTTTGGGAGATGGGGCAGAGTGTGTTAGGGAGATGGGGGGTCAGAGTGTGTGTTTGAGAGGGTTTGGGGGCTATGTGGGTGTTATGGAGATGGTGGGGTCAGTGTGTGTTAGGGAGGGTTTGGGGGGCTGCGTGTGTGTTAAGGAGGTGGGGGCAGAGTGAGTTTTAGGGAGGTGCAGGGGCAGAGTGTGTGTTAGGGAGGTGGGGGGGCAGAGTGTGTGTTAGGGAGGTGGGGGGACAGAGTGTGTTTTAAGGAGGTGGAGGGGCAGAGTGTGTGTTAGGGAGGTGGGGGGGTAGAGTGTGTGTTGGGGAGGTGGGGGGCAGAGTGTGTGTTTCTGGAGGTGGTGGGGCAGAGTGTGTTTTAAGGAGGTAGGGGCCAGAGCTTGTGTTTAGGAGGTTGGGTGACAGAGTGTGTGTTTCAGGAGGTTGGGGGGTCGGAGTATGTTTTAAGGAGGTGGGGGCCAGAGCTTGTGTTTAGGAGGTGGGGTGACAGAGTGTGTGTTTAGGAGGTGGTGGGGCAGAGTGTGTGTTTAGGAGGTGGGGTGACAGAGTGTGTGTTTAGGGAGGTGGTAGGCAGAGTGTGTGTTTAGGAGGTGGGGTGACAGAGTGTGTGTTTAGGAGGTGGTGGGGCAGAGTGTGTTTTAAGGAGGTGGAGGGGCAGAGTGTGTGTTAGGGAGGTGGGGGGCAGAGTGTGTGTTGGGGAGGTGGGGGGGCAGAGTGTGTGTTAGGGAGGTGGGGGGCAGAGTGTGTGTTGGGGAGGTGGTGGGGCAGAGTATGTTTTAAGGAGGTGGAGGGGCAGAGTATGTGTTAGGGAGTTGGGGGGCAGAGTGTGTTTTAAGGAAGTGGAGGGGCAGAGTGTGTGTTAGGGAGGTTGGGGGCTGAGTGTGTGTTAGGGAGGTGGGGGCAGAGTGTGTGTTGGGAAGGTGGGGGTCAGAGTGTGTGTTTAGGAGGTGGGGGCCAGAGTGTGTGTAAATGGGTGGTGGGACAGAGTGTGCTGGAGAGGTGGGGGGCAGAATGTGTGTTAGGGAGGTGGGGGGTCAGAGTGTGCGTTAGGGAAGTGGGGGCCAGAGTGTGTGTTAGGGAGGTGGGGGATCAGAGTGTGTGTTAGGGAGGTGGTGGGTCAGAGTGTGCGTTAGGGAGGTGGGGGGGCAGAGTTTGTGTTAGAGAGGGTTTGGGGGGCTGCGTGTGTGTTTGGGAGATGGGGAGTCAGAGTGTGTGTTAGGGAGGTGGGGGGGCAGAGTGTGTGTTAGGGAGGTGGGGGGGCAGAGTGTGTTAGGGAGATGAGGGGTCAGAGTGTGTGTTTGGGAGATGGGGCAGAGTGTGTTAGGGAGATGGGGGGTCAGAGTGTGTGTTTGAGAGTATTTGGGGGCTATGTGGGTGTTATGGAGATGGTGGGGTCAGTGTGTGTTAGGGAGGGTTTGGGGGCTGCGTGTGTGTTAAGGAGGTGGGGGCAGAGTGAGTTTTAGGGAGGTGCAGGGGCAGAGTGTGTGTTAGGGAGGTGGGGGGCAGAGTGTGTGTTAGGGAGGTGGGGGGACAGAGTGTGTTTTAAGGAGGTGGAGGAGCAGAGTGTGTGTTAGGGAGGTGGGGGCAGAGTGTGCTGGAGAGGTGGTGGGGCAGAATGTGTGTTAGGGAGGTGGGGGGTCAGAGTGTGTGTTAGGGAGGTGGGGGTCAGAGTGTGTGTTTAGGAGGCGGGGGCCAGAGTGTGTGTAAATGGGTGGTGGGACAGAGTGTGCTGGAGAGGTGGGGGGGCAGAATGTGGTTAGGGAGGTGGGGGGGGTCAGAGTGTGTGTTAGGGAAGTGGGGGCCAGAGTGTGTGTTAGGGAGGTGGGGGATCAGAGTGTGTGTTAGGGAGGTGGTGGGTCAGAGTGTGTGTTAGGGAGGTGGGGGGGCAGAGTTTGTGTTAGAGAGGGTTTGGGGGCTGCGTGTGTGTTTGGGAGATGGGGAGTCAGAGTGTGTGTTAGGGAGGTGGGGGGGGCAGAGTGTGTGTTAGGGAGGTGGGGGGCAGAGTGTGTTAGGGAGATGAGGGGTCAGAGTGTGTGTTTGGGAGATGGGGCAGAGTGTGTTAGGGAGATGGGGGTCAGAGTGTGTGTTTGAGAGGGTTTGGGGCTATGTGGGTGTTATGGAGATGGTGGGGTCAGTGTGTGTTAGGGAGGGTTTGGGGGGCTGCGTGTGTGTTAAGGAGGTGGGGGCAGAGTGAGTTTTAGGGAGGTGCAGGGGCAGAGAGTGTGTGTTTGGGAGATGGGGGGGCAGAGTGTGTTAGGGAGGTGGGGGGACAGAGTGTGTTTTAAGGAGGTGGAGGAGCAGAGTGTGTGTTAGGGAGGTGGGGGGCAGAGTGTGTGTTGGGGAGGTGGGGGGCAGAGTGTGTGTTTCTGGAGGTGGTGGGGCAGAGTGTGTGTTAGGGAGGTGGTGGGTCAGAGTGTGTGTTAGGGAGTTGGTGGGTCAGAGTGTGTGTTAGGGAGGTGGGGGGGCAGAGTTTGTGTTAGAGAGGTTTGGGGGGCTGCGTGTGTATTTGGGAGATGGGGAGTCAGAGTGTGTGTTAGGGAGGTGGGGGGGCATAGTGTGTGTTAGGGAGGTGGGGGGGGGCAGAGTGTGTTAGGGAGATGAGTGGTCAGAGTGTGTGTTTGGGAGATGGGGCAGAGTGTGTTAGGGAGATGGGGGGTCAGAGTGTGTGTTTGAGAGGGTTTGGGTGCTATGTGTGTGTTATGGAGATGGTGGGGTCAGTGTGTGTTAGGGAGGGTTTGGGGGGCTGCGTGTGTTAAGGAGGTGGGGGCAGAGTGAGTTTTAGGGAGGTGCAGGGGCAGAGTGTGTGTTAGGGAGGTGGGGAGGCAGAGTGTGTGTTAGGGAGGTGGGGGGACAGAGTGTGTTTTAAGGAGGTGGAGGTGGCAGAGTGTGTGTTGGGGAGGTGGGGGGGGCAGAGTGTGTGTTTCTGGCGGTGGTGGGGCAGAGTGTGTTTTAAGGAGGTAGGGGCCAGAGCTTGTGTTTAGGAGGTTGGGTGACAGAGTGTGTGTTTCAGGAGGTTGGGGGGCGGAGTATGTTTTAAGGAGGTGGGCCAGAGCTTGTGTTTAGGAGGTGGGGTGACAGAGTGTGTGTTTAGGAGGTGGTGGGGCAGAGTGTGTGTTTAGGAGGTGGGGTGACAGAGTGTGTGTTTAGGAGGTGGTAGGCAGAGTGTGTGTTTAGGAGGTGGGGTTACAGAGTGTGTGTTTAGGAGGTGGTGGGGCAGAGTGTGTTTTAGGTGGTGGAGGGGCAGAGTGTGTGTTTAGGGAGGTGGGGGCAGAGTGTGTGTTGGGGAGGTGGGGGGGCAGAGTGTGTGTTAGGGAGGTGGGGGGCAGAGTGTGTGTTGGGGAGGTGGTGGGGCAGAGTATGTTTTAAGGAGGTGGAGGGGCAGAGTATGTGTTAGGGAGTTGGGGGGCAGAGTGTGTTTTAAGGAAGTGGAGGGGCAGAGTGTGTGTTAGGGAGGTGGGGGGCTGAGTGTGTGTTAGGGAGGTGGGGGGCAGAGTGTGTGTTTAGGAGGTGGGGGCAGAGTGTGTGTTTAGGAGATGGAGGGGCAGAGTGTGTGTTGGGAAGGTGGGGGTCAGAGTGTGTGTTTAGGAGGTGGGGGCCAGAGTGTGTGTAAATGGGTGGTGGGACAGAGTGTGCTGGAGAGGTGGGGGGGGGCAGAATGTGCGTTAGGGAGGTGGAGGGTCAGAGTGTGTGTTAGGGAAGTGGGGGCCAGAGTGTGTGTTAGGGAGGTGGGGGATCAGAGTGTGTGTTAGGGAGGTGGTGGGTCAGAGTGTGTGTTAGGGAGGTGGGGGGGGCAGAGTTTGTGTTAGAGAGGGTTTGGGGGGCTGCGTGTGTGTTTGGGAGATGGGGAGTCAGAGTGTGTGTTAGGGAGGTGGGGGGCAGAGTGTGTGTTAGGGAGGTGGGGGGGCAGAGTGTGTTAGGGAGATGAGGGGTCAGAGTGTGTGTTTGGGAGATGGGGCAGAGTGTGTTAGGGAGATGGGGGGTCAGAGTGTGTGTTTGAGAGGGTTTGGGGCTATGTGGGTGTTATGGAGATGGTGGGGTCAGTGTGTGTTAGGGAGGGTTTGGGGGGCTGCGTGTGTGTTAAGGAGGTGGGGGCAGAGTGAGTTTTAGGGAGGTGCAGGGGCAGAGTGTGTGTTAGGGAGGTGAGGGGGCAGAGTGTGTGTTAGGGAGGTGGGGGGACAGAGTGTGTTTTAAGGAGGTGGAGGAGCAGAGTGTGTGTTAGGGAGGTGGGGGGCAGAGTGTGTGTTGGGGAGGTGGGGGGGGGCAGAGTGTGTGTTTCTGGAGGTGGTGGGGCAGAGTGTGTGTTAGGGAGGTGGTGGGTCAGAGTGTGTGTTAGGGAGTTGGTGGGTCAGAGTGTGTGTTAGGGAGGTGGGGGGGCAGAGTTTGTGTTAGAGAGGGTTTGGGGGCTGCGTGTGTATTTGGGAGATGGGGAGTCAGAGTGTGTGTTAGGGAGGTGGGGGGCATAGTGTGTGTTAGGGAGGTGGGGGCAGAGTGTGTTAGGGAGATGAGTGGTCAGAGTGTGTGTTTGGGAGATGGGGCAGAGTGTGTTAGGGAGATGGGGGGTCAGAGTGTGTGTTTGAGAGGGTTTGGGTGCTATGTGTGTGTTATGGAGATGGTGGGGTCAGTGTGTGTTAGGGAGGGTTTGGGGGGGCTGCGTGTGTGTTAAGGAGGTGGGGGCAGAGTGAGTTTTAGGGAGGTGCAGGGGCAGAGTGTGTGTTAGGGAGGTGGGGGGCAGAGTGTGTGTTAGGGAGGTGGGGGGACAGAGTGTGTTTTAAGGAGGTGGAGGGGCAGAGTGTGTGTTGGGGAGGTGGGGGCAGAGTGTGTGTTTCTGGAGGTGGGGGGCAGAGTGTGTTTTAAGGAGGTAGGGGCCAGAGTGTGTTTAGGAGGTTGGGTGACAGAGTGTGTGTTTCAGGAGGTTGGGGGCGGAGTATGTTTTAAGGAGGTGGGGGGCCAGAGCTTGTGTTAGAGGAGGGGTGGGGTGACAGAGTGTGTGTTTAGGAGGTGGTGGGGCAGAGTGTGTGTTTAGGAGGTGGGGTGACAGAGTGTGTGTTTAGGAGGTGGTAGGCAGAGTGTGTTTAGGAGGTGGGGTGACAGAGTGTGTGTTTAGGAGATGGTGGGGGCAGAGTGTGTTTTAAGGAGGGTTGGAGGGGCAGAGGTGTGTTAGGGGAGGTGGTGGGCAGAGTGTGTTAGGGAGGTGGGGGGCAGAGTGTGTGTTAGGGAGGTGGGGGGCAGAGTGTGTTTTAGGGAGGTGGTGGGGCAGAGTATGTTTTAAGGAGGTGGAGGGGCAGAGTATGTGTTAGGGAGTTGGGGGGACAGAGTGTGTTTTAAGGAAGTGGAGGGGCAGAGTGTGTGTTAGGGAGGTGGGGGGGGGGCTGAGGTGTGTTGGGGAGGTGGGGGGGGCAGAGTGTGTGTTTCTGGAGGTGGTGGGGCAGAGTGTGTTTAGGAGATGGAGGGGCAGAGTGTGTGTTAGGAAGTGGGGGTCAGAGTGTGTGTTTAGGAGGTGGGGGCCAGAGTGTGTGTAAATGGGTGGTGGGACAGAGTGTGCTGAGAGGTGGGGGGGGCAGAATGTGTTTAGGGAGGTGGAGGGTCAGAGTGTGTGTTAGGAAGTGGGGGACAGAGTGTGTGTTAGGGAGGTGGGGGATCAGAGTGTGTGTTAGGGAGGTGGTGGGTCAGAGTGTGTGTTAGAGGTGGGGGGCAGAGTTTGTGTTAGAGAGGGTTTGGGGGCTGCGTGTGTGTTTGGGAGATGGGGAGTCAGAGTGTGTGTTAGGGAGGTGGGGGGCAGAGTGTGTGTTTCAGGGAGGTGGGGGGCAGAGTGTGTTAGGAGACGAGGGGTCAGAGTGTGTGTTTGGGAGATGGGGCAGAGTGTGTTAGGGAGATGGGGGTCAGAGTGTGTGTTTGAGAGTGTTTGGGGGGCTATGTGGGTGTTATGGAGATGGTGGGGGGGTGTTAGGGGAGGGTTTGGGGGGCTGTTGTGTTAAGGAGGTGGGGGCAGAGTGAGTTTTAGGGAGGTGTGCAGGGGCAGAGTGTGTGTTAGGGAGGTGGGGGGGCAGAGTGTGTGTTAGGGAGGTGGGGGGACAGAGTGTGTTTTCTGGAGGTGGAGGAGCAGAGTGTGTGTTAGGGAGGTGGGGGGCAGAGTGTGTGTTTCAGGAGGTGGGGGGGCAGAGGTGTGTTTCTGGAGGTGGTGGGGCAGAGTGTGTGTTAGGAGGTGGGGGACAGAGTGTGTTTGTTAGGGAGTTGGTGGGTCAGAGTGTGTGTTAGGGAGGTGGGGTGACAGAGTTTGTGTTAGAGAGGGTCTGGGAGCTGTTGGGGAGGGGGAGTCAGGAGTGTGTTTAGGGAGGTGGGGGGGCATAGCTTGTGTTAGGGAGGTGGGGGGGCAGAGTGTGTTAGGGAGATGGGGGTCAGAGTGTGTGTTTAGGAGATGTGGGCAGAGTGTGTTAGGGAGATGGGGGGTCAGAGTGTGTGTTTAGGAGGTGGGGGGACTGAGTGTGTGTTTAGGAGTTTGTGGGGCAGAGTGTGTGTTTAGGAGGTGGGTGGCAGAGTGTGTGTTTAGGGAGATGGAGGGGCAGAGTGTGTGTTTAGGAAGGTGGGGGTCAGAGTGTGTGTTTAGAGGTGGGGTGACAGAGTGTGGGTTTAGGAGGTGGGGTGACAGAGTGTGTGTTTAGGTGGTGGGCAGAGTGTGTGTTTAGGAGGTGGGGGGCGGAGTGTTTGTTTAGATGGTGGGCAGAGTGTGTGTTTAGGAGGTGGGGTGACAGAGTGTGTGTAAATGGGTTGCGGGACAGAGTGTGTGTTTAGGAGGTGGGGTGACAGAGTGTGTGTTTAGGAGTTTGTGGGGCAGAGTGTGTGTTTAGAGGTGGTGGGTGACAGAGTGTGTGTTTAGGGAGGTGGGGGTGACAGAGTGTGTTTAGGAGGTGGGGTGACAGAGTGTGTAAGGTTTAGGAGGTGGGTGTTATGGAGATGGTGGGGTCAGTGTGTGTTAGGGAGATTTTGGGGGCTGCGTGTGTGTTAAGGAGGTGGGGGGCAGAGTGAGTTTTAGGGAGGTGCAGGGGCAGAGTGTGTGTTAGGGAGGTGGGGGGGCAGAGTGTGTGTTAGGGAGGTGGGGGGACAGAGTGTGTTTTAAGGAGGTGGAGGAGCAGAGTGTGTGTTAGGGAGGTGGGGGGCAGAGTGTGTGTTGGGGAGGTGGGGGGGCAGAGTGTGTGTTTCTGGAGGTGGTGGGGCAGAGTGTGTGTTAGGGAGGTGGTGGGTCAGAGTGTGTGTTAGGGAGTTGGTGGGTCAGAGTGTGTGTTAGGGAGGTGGGGGGGCAGAGTTTGTGTTAGAGAGGGTTTGGGGGGCTGCGTGTGTATTTGGGAGATGGGGAGTCAGAGTGTGTGTTAGGGAGGTGGGGGGGCATAGTGTGTGTTAGGGAGGTGGGGGGGCAGAGTGTGTTAGGGAGATGAGGGGTCAGAGTGTGTGTTTTGGAGATGGGGCAGAGTGTGTTAGGGAGATGGGGGGTCAGAGTGTGTGTTTGAGAGGGTTTGGGGGCTATGTGTGTGTTATGGAGATGGTGGGGTCAGTGTGTGTTAGGGAGGGTTTGGGGGGCTGCGTGTGTGTTAAGGAGGTGGGGGCAGAGTGAGTTTTAGGGAGGTGCAGGGGCAGAGTGTGTGTTAGGGAGGTGGGGGGGCAGAGTGTGTGTTAGGGAGGTGGGGGGACAGAGTGTGTTTTAAGGAGGTGGAGGGGCAGAGTGTGTGTTAGGGAGGTGGGGGGGCAGAGTGTGTGTTGGGGAGGTGGGGGGGCAGAGTGTGTGTTTCTGGAGGTGGTGGGGCAGAGTGTGTTTTAAGGAGGTAGGGGCCAGAGCTTGTGTTTAGGAGGTTGGGTGACAGAGTGTGTGTTTCAGAAGGTTGGGGGGCGGAGTATGTTTTAAGGAGGTGGGGGCCAGAGCTTGTGTTTAGGAGGTGGGGTGACAGAGTGTGTGTTTAGGAGGTGGTGGGGCAGAGTGTGTGTTTAGGAGGTGGGGTGACAGAGTGTGTGTTTAGGAGGTGGTAGGCAGAGTGTGTGTTTAGGAGGTGGGGTGACAGAGTGTGTGTTTAGGAGGTGGTGGGGCAGAGTGTGTTAGGGAGATGGGGGGTCAGAGTGTGTGTTTGAGAGGGTTTGGGGGCTATGTGTGTGTTATGGAGATGGTGGGGTCAGTGTGTGTTAGGGAGGGTTTGGGGGGCTGCGTGTGTGTTAAGGAGGTGGGGGCAGAGTGAGTTTTAGGGAGGTGCAGGGGCAGAGTGTGTGTTAGGGAGGTGGGGGGCAGAGTGTGTGTTAGGGAGGTGGGGGGACAGAGTGTGTTTTAAGGAGGTGGAGGGGCAGAGTGTGTGTTAGGGAGGTGGGGGGCAGAGTGTGTTTTGGGGAGGTGGGGGGCAGAGTGTGTGTTTCTGGAGGTGGTGGGGCAGAGTGTAGTAATACGTAACTGAACGAAGTACAAG
>NW_027013100.1:0-17194 GCF_036934945.1 Oncorhynchus masou masou
TGGTAATATGGTCACTGTAAGAGCCCTAGTTTGGTGGTAATATGGTCACTGTTACAGCCCTAGTCTGGTCTGGTGGTAATATGGTCACTGTAACAGTCCTTGTCTGGTCTGGTGGTAATATGGTCACTGTAACAGCCCTAGTCTGGTGGTAATATGGTCACTGTTACAGTCCTTGTCAGGTGGTAATATAGTCACTGTAACAGCCCTAGTCTGGTCTGGTGGAAATATGGTCACTGTAACAGCCCTAATCTGGTGGTAATATGGTCACTGTAACAGCCCTAGTCTGGTCTGGTGGAAATATGGTCACTGTAACAGCCCTAATCTGGTGGTAATATGGTCACTGTAAGAGCCCTAGTTTGGTGGTAATATGGTCACTGTTACAGCCCTAGTCTGGTCTGGTGGTAATATGGTCACTGTAACAGTCCTTGTCTGGTCTGGTGGTAATATGGTCACTGTAACAGCCCTAGTCTGGTGGTAATATGGTCACTGTTACAGTCCTTGTCAGGTGGTAATATGGTCACTGTAACAGTCCTAGTCTGGTCTGGTGGTAATATGGTCACTGTAACAGTCCTAGTCTGGTGGTAATATGGTCACTGTAACAGTCCTAGTCTGGTCTGGTGGTAATATGGTCACTGTAACAGCCCTAGTCTGGTGGTAATATGGTCACTGTAACAGTCCTAGTCTGGTCTGGTGGTAATATGGTCACTGTAACAGTCCTAGTCTGGTCTGGTGGTAATATGGTCACTGTAACAGTCCTAGTCTGGTCTGGTGGTAATATGGTCACTGTAACAGTCCTAGTCTGGTGGTAATATGGTCACTGTAACAGTCCTAGTCTGGTGGTAATATGGTCACTGTAACAGTCCTAGTCTGGTCTGGTGGTAATATGGTCACTGTAACAGTCCTAGTCTGGTCTGGTGGTAATATGGTCACTGTAACAGCCCTAGTCTGGTGGTAATATGGTCACTGTAACAGCCCTAGTCTGGTCTGGTGGAAATATGGTCACTGTAACAGTCCTAGTCTGGTGGTAATATGGTCACTGTAACAGTCCTAGTCTGGTGGTAATATGGTCACTGTAACAGTCCTAGTCTGGTGGTAATATGGTCACTGTAACAGTCCTAGTCTGGTGGTAATATGGTCACTGTAACAGTCCTAGTCTGGTGGTAATATGGTCACTGTAACAGCCCTAGTCTGGTGTGGTGGTAATATGGTCACTGTAACAGCCCTAGTCTGGTCTGGTGGTAATATGGTCACTGTAACAGTCCTAGTCTGGTGGTAATATGGTCACTGTAACAGTCCTAGTCTGGTGGTAATATGGTCACTGTAACAGTCCTAGTCTGGTGGTAATATGGTCACTGTAACAGTCCTAGTCTGGTGGTAATATGGTCACTGTAACAGTCCTAGTCTGGTGGTAATATGGTCACTGTAACAGTCCTAGTCTGGTCTGGTGGTAATATGGTCACTGTAACAGCCCTAGTCTGGTCTGGTGGTAATATGGTCACTGTAACAGTCCTAGTCTGGTGGTAATATGGTCACTGTAACAGTCCTAGTCTGGTGTGGTGGTAATATGGTCACTGTAACAGTCCTAGTCTGGTGGTAATATAGTCACTGTAACAGTCCTAGTCTGGTGGTAATATGGTCACTGTAACAGTCCTAGTCTGGTCTGGTGGTAATATGGTCACTGTAACAGTCCTAGTCTGGTGGTAATATGGTCACTGTAACAGTCCTAGTCTGGTGGTAATATGGTCACTGTAACAGTCCTAGTCTGGTGGTAATATGGTCACTGTAACAGCCCTAGTCAGGTGGTAATATAGTCACTGTAACAGCCCTAGTCTGGTGGTAATATGGTCACTGTAACAGCCCTAGTCTGGTCTGGTGGTAATATGGTCACTGTAACAGCCCTAGTCTGGTCTGGTGGTAATATGGTCACTGTAACAGTCCTAGTCTGGTGGTAATATGGTCACTGTAACAGTCCTAGTCTGGTGGTAATATGGTCACTGTAACAGTCCTAGTCTGGTGGTAATATGGTCACTGTAACAGCCCTAGTCTGGTGGTAATATGGTCACTGTAACAGTCCTAGTCTGGTGGTAATATGGTCACTGTAACAGTCCTAGTCTGGTGGTAATATGGTCACTGTAACAGTCCTAGTCTGGTGGTAATATGGTCACTGTAACAGTCCTAGTCTGGTGGTAATATGGTCACTGTAACAGCCCTAGTCTGGTGGTAATATGGTCACTGTAACAGCCCTAGTCTGGTCTGGTGGAAATATGGTCACTGTAACAGCCCTAATCTGGTGGTAATATGGTCACTGTAAGAGCCCTAGTTTGGTGGTAATATGGTCACTGTTACAGCCCTAGTCTGGTCTGGTGGTAATATGGTCACTGTAACAGTCCTTGTCTGGTCTGGTGGTAATATGGTCACTGTAACAGCCCTAGTCTGGTGGTAATATGGTCACTGTTACAGTCCTTGTCAGGTGGTAATATAGTCACTGTAACAGCCCTAGTCTGGTCTGGTGGAAATATGGTCACTGTAACAGCCCTAATCTGGTGGTAATATGGTCACTGTAACAGCCCTAGTCTGGTCTGGTGGAAATATGGTCACTGTAACAGCCCTAATCTGGTTGTAATATGGTCACTGTAAGAGCCCTAGTTTGGTGGTATTAACTGCTGCCAGCCCTAGTCTGGTCTGGTGGTAATATGGTCACTGCAACAGTCCTGTCTGGTCTGGTGGTAATATGGTCACTGTAACAGCCCTAGTCTGGTGGTAATATGGTCATCGTTACAGTCCTTGTCAGGTGGTAATATGGTCACTGTAACAGTCCTAGTCTGGTCTGGTGGTAATATGGTCACTGTAACAGTCCTAGTCTGGTGGTAATATGGTCACTGTAACAGTCCTAGTCTGGTCTGGTGGTAATATGGTCACTGTAACAGCCCTAGTCTGGTGGTAATATGGTCACTGTAACAGTCCTAGTCTGGTCTGGTGGTAATATGGTCACTGTAACAGTCCTAGTCTGGTCTGGTGCTAATATGGTCACTGTAACAGTCCTAGTCTGGTCTGGTGGTAATATGGTCACTGTAACAGTCCTAGTCTGGTGGTAATATGGTCACTGTAACAGTCCTAGTCTGGTGGTAATATGGTCACTGTAACAGTCCTAGTCTGGTCTGGTGGTAATATGGTCACTGTAACAGTCCTAGTCTGGTCTGGTGGTAATATGGTCACTGTAACAGCCCTAGTCTGGTGGTAATATGGTCACTGTAACAGCCCTAGTCTGGTCTGGTGGAAATATGGTCACTGTAACAGCCCTAGTCAGGTGGTAATATAGTCACTGTAACAGCCCTAATCTGGTGGTAATATGGTCACTGTAAGAGCCCTAGTTTGGTGGTAATATGGTCACTGTTACAGCCCTAGTCTGGTCTGGTGGTAATATGGTCACTGTAACAGTCCTAGTCTGGTGGTAATATGGTCACTGTTACAGTCATTGTCTGGTCTGGTGGTAATATGGTCACTGTAACAGTCCTAGTCTGGTCTGGTGGTAATATGGTCACTGTAACAGTCCTAGTCTGGTGGTAATATGGTCACTGTAACAGTCCTAGTCTGGTCTGGTGGTAATATGGTCACTGTAACAGCCCTAGTCTGGTGGTAATATGGTCACTGTAACAGTCCTAGTCTGGTGGTAATATGGTCACTGTAACAGTCCTAGTCTGGTCTGGTGGTAATATGGTCACTGTAACAGTCCTAGTCTGGTGGTAATATGGTCACTGTAACAGTCCTAGTCTGGTCTGGTGGTAATATGGTCACTGTAACAGCCCTAGTCTGGTGGTAATATGGTCACTGTAACAGCCCTAGTCTGGTGGTAATATGGTCATTGTAACAGTCCTAGTCTTGTGGTAATATGGTCACTGTAACAGTCCTAGTCTTGTGGTAATATGGTCACTGTAACAGTCCTAGTCTGGTGGTAATATGGTCACTGTAACAGTCCTAGTCTGGTGGTAATATGGTCACTGTAACAGTCCTAGTCTGGTGGTAATATGGTCACTGTAACAGCCCTAGTCTGGTGGTAATATGGTCACTGTAACAGTCCTAGTCTGGTGGTAATATGGTCACTGTAACAGTCCTAGTCTGGTGGTAATATGGTGACTGTAACAGTCCTAGTCTGGTCTGGTGGTAATATGGTCACTGTAACAGTCTAGTCTGGTGGTAATATGGTCACTGTAACAGCCCTAGTCTGGTATGGTGGTAATATGGTCACTGTAACAGTCCTAATATGGTGGTAATATGGTCACTGTAACAGTCCTAGTCTGGTCTGGTGGTAATATGGTCACTGTAACAGTCCTGGTCTGGTGGTAATATGGTCACTGTAACAGTCCTAATATGGTGGTAATATGGTCACTGTAACAGTCCTAGTCTGGTCTGGTGGTAATATGGTCACTGTAACAGTCCTAGTCTGGTGGTAATATGGTCACTGTAACAGTCCTAGTCTGGTGGTAATATGGTCACTGTAACAGTCCTAGTCTGGTGTGGTGGTAATGTGGTCACTGTAACAGTCCTAGTCTGGTGGTAATATGGTCACTGTAACAGCCCTAGTCTGGTGGTAATATGGTCACTGTAACAGCCCTAGTCTGGTGGTAATATGGTCACTGTAACAGTCCTAGTCTGGTGGTAATATGGTCACTGTAACAGTCCTAGTCTGGTGGTAATATGGTCACAGTAACAGTCCTAGTCTGGTGGTAATATGGTCACAGTAACAGTCCTAGTCTGGTGGTAATATGGTCACTGTAACAGTCCTAGTCTGGTCTGGTGGTAATATGGTCACTGTAACAGTCCTAGTCTGGTGGTAATATGGTCACTGTAACAGCCCTAGTCTGGTATGGTGGTAATATGGTCACTGTAACAGTCCTAATATGGTGGTAATATGGTCACTGTAACAGCCCTAGTCTGGTATGGTGGTAATATGGTCACTGTAACAGTCCTAATATGGTGGTAATATGGTCACTGTAACAGTCCTAGTCTGGTCTGGTGGTAATATGGTCACTGTAACAGTCCTGGTCTGGTGGTAATATGGTCACTGTAACAGCCCTAGTCTGGTGGTAATATGGTCACTGTAACAGTCCTAGTCTGGTGGTAATATGGTCACTGTAACAGTCCTAGTCTGGTGGTAATATGGTCACTGTAACAGTCCTAGTCTGGTGGTAATATGGTCACTGTAACAGCCCTAGTCTGGTATGGTGGTAATACCTTCACTGTAACAGCCCTAGTCTGGTGGTAATATGGTCACTGTAACAGCCCAAGTCTGGTGGTAATATGGTCACTGTAACAGTCCTAGTCTGGTGGTAATATGGTCACTGTAACAGCCCAAGTCTGGTGGTAATATGGTCACTGTAACAGTCCTAGTCTGGTCTGGTGGTAATATGGTCACTGTAACAGTCCTAGTCTGGTGGTAATATGGTCACTGTAACAGCCCTAGTCTGGTGGTAATATGGTCACTGTAACAGTCCTAGTCTGGTCTGGTGGTAATATGGTCACTGTAACAGTCCTAGTCTGGTGGTAATATGGTCACTGTAACAGTCCTAGTCTGGTGGTAATATGGACACTGTAACAGTCCTAGTCTGGTGGTAATATGGTCACTGTAACAGTCCTAGTCTGGTGGTAATATGGTCACTGTAACAGCCCTAGTCTGGTGGTAATATGGTCACTGTAACAGTCCTAGTCTGGTGGTAATATGGACACTGTAACAGTCCTAGTCTGGTGGTAATATGGTCACTGTAACAGTCCTAGTCTGGTGGTAATAAGGTCACTGTAACAGTCCTAGTCTGGTCTGGTGGTAATATGGTCACTGTAACAGCCCTAGTCTGGTGGTAATATGGTCACTGTAACTGTCCTAGTCTGGTGGTAATAAGGTCACTGTAACAGTCCTAGTCTGGTCTGGTGGTAATATGGTCACTGTAACAGTCCTAGTCTGGTGGTAATATGGTCACTGTAACAGCCCTAGTCTGGTCTGGTGGTAATATGGTCACTGTAACAGTCCTAGTCTGGTGGTAATATGGTCACTGTAACAGTCCTAGTCTGGTGGTAATATGGTCACTGTAACAGTCCTAGTCTGGTGGTAATATGGTCACTGTAACAGCCCTAATCTGGTGGTAATATGGTCACTGTAACAGCCCTAGTCTGGTGGTAATATGGTCACTGTAACAGTCCTAGTCTGGTGGTAATATGGTCACTGTAACAGTCCTAGTCTGGTATGGTAATATGGTCACTGTAACAGCCCTAGTCTGGTGGTAATATGGTCACTGTAACAGCCCTAGTCTGGTGGTAATATGGTCACTGTAACAGCCCTAGTCTGGTGGTAATATGGTCACTGTAACAGTCCTAGTCTGGTGGTAATATGGTCACTGTAACAGCCCTAGTCTGGTGGTAATATGGTCACTGTAACAGCCCTAGTCTGGTGTGGTGGTAATATGGTCACTGTAACAGTCCTAGTCTGGTGGTAATATGGTCACTGTAACAGTCCTAGTCTGGTGGTAATATGGTCACTGTAACAGCCCTAGTCTGGTGGTAATATGGTCACTGTAACAGCCCTAGTCTGGTGGTAATATGGTCACTGTAACAGTCCTAGTCTGGTGTGGTGGTAATATGGTCACTGTAACAGTCCTAGTCTGGTGGTAATATGGTCACTGTAACAGCCCTAGTCAGGTGGTAATATGGTCACTGTAACAGCCCTAATCTGGTGGTAATATGGTCACTGTTACAGACCTAGTCTGGTCTGGTGGTAATATGGTCACTGTAACAGTCCTAGTCTGGTGGTAATATGGTCACTGTAACAGTCCTAGTCTGGTGGTAATATGGTCACTGTAACAGCCCTAGTCTGGTCTGGTGGTAATATGGTCACTGTAACAGTCCTAGTCTGGTGTGGTGGTAATATGGTCACTGTAACAGCCCTAGTCTGGTGGTAATATGGTCACTGTAACAGTCCTAGTCTGGTGGTAATATGGTCACTGTAACAGTCCTAGTCTGGTCTGGTGGTAATATGGTCACTGTAACAGCCCTAGTCTGGTCTGGTGGTAATATGGTCACTGTAACAGTCCTAGTCTGGTGGTAATATGGTCACTGTAACAGTCCTAATCTGGTGGTAATATGGTCACTGTAACAGTCCTAGTCTGGTGTGGTGGTAATGTGGTCACTGTAACAGTCCTAGTCTGGTGTGGTGGTAATATGGTCACTGTAACAGTCCTAGTCTGGTCTGGTGGTAATATGGTCACTGTAACAGTCCTAGTCTGGTGGTAATATGGTCACTGTAACAGTCCTAGTCTGGTCTGGTGGTAATATGGTCACTGTAACAGTCCTAGTCTGGTGGTAATATGGTCACTGTTACAGCCCTAGTCTGGTGTGGTGGTAATATGGTCACTGTAACAGTCCTAGTCTGGTGGTAATATGGTCACTGTAACAGTCCTAGTCTAGTCTGGTGGTAATATGGTCACTGTAACAGCCCTAGTCTGGTGGTAATATGGTCACTGTAACAGCCCTAGTCTGGTGGTAATATGGTCACTGTAACAGTCCTAGTCTGGTGGTAATATGGTCACTGTAACAGCCCTAGTCTTGTGGTAATATGGTCACTGTAACAGTCCTAGTCTGGTGGTAATATGGTCACTGTAACAGTCCTAGTCTGGTCTGTTGGTAATATGGTCACTGTAACAGCCCTAGTCTGGTGGTAATATGGTCACTGTAACAGTCCTAGTCTGGTGTGGTGGTAATATGGTCACTGTAACAGTCCTAGTCTGGTGTGGTGGTAATGTGGTCACTGTAACAGCCCTAGTCTGGTGGTAATATGGTCACTGTAACAGTCCTAGTCTGGTGGTAATATGGTCACTGTAACAGTCCTAGTCTGGTGGTAATATGGTCACTGTAACAGTCCTAGTCTGGTGTGGTGGTAATGTGGTCACTGTAACAGTCCTAGTCTGGTGTGGTGGTAATATGGTCACTGTAACAGTCCTAGTCTGGTGTGGTGGTAATATGGTCACTGTAACAGTCCTAGTCTGGTGGTAATATGGTCACTGTAACAGCCCTAGTCTGGTGTGGTGGTAATATGGTCACTGTAACAGTCCTAGTCTGGTCTGGTGGTAATATGGTCACTGTAACAGTCCTAGTCTGGTCTGGTGGTAATGTGGTCACTGTAACAGTCCTAGTCTGGTCTGGTGGTAATATGGTCACTGTAACAGTCCTAGTCTGGTGGTAATATGGTCACTGTAACAGTCCTAGTCTGGTGGTAATATGGTCACTGTAACAGTCCTAGTCTGGTGGTAATATGGTCACTGTTACAGCCCTAGTCTGGTCTGGTGGTAATATGGTCACTGTAACAGTCCTAGTCTGGTCTGGTGGTAATATGGTCACTGTAACAGTCCTAGTCTGGTGGTAATATGGTCACTGTAACAGTCCTAGTCTGGTCTGGTGGTAATATGATCACTGTAACAGCCCTAGTCTGGTCTGGTGGTAATATGGTCACTGTAACAGTCCTAGTCTGGTGGTAATATGGTCACTGTAACAGTCCTAGTCTGGTGGTAATATGGTCACTGTAACAGTCCTAGTCTGGTCTGGTGGTAATATGGTCACTGTAACAGTCCTAGTCTGGTGGTAATATGGTCACTGTAACAGTCCTAGTCTGGTCTGGTGGTAATATGATCACTGTAACAGCCCTAGTCTAGTCTGGTGGTAATATGGTCACTGTAACAGTCCTAGTCTGGTGGTAATATGGTCACTGTAACAGTCCTAGTCTGGTGGTAATATGGTCACTGTAACAGCCCTAGTCAGGTGGTAATATAGTCACTGTAACAGCCCTAATCTGGTGGTAATATGGTCACTGTAACAGCCCTAGTCTGGTCTGGTGGTAATATGGTCACTGTAACAGTCCTAGTCTGGTCTGGTGGTAATATGGTCACTGTAACAGCCCTAATCTGGTGGTAATATGGTCACTGTAACAGCCCTAGTCTGGTCTGGTGGTAATATGGTCACTGTAACAGCCCTAATCTGGTGGTAATATGGTCACTGTAACAGTCCTAGTCTGGTCTGGTGGTAATATGGTCACTGTAACAGTCCTAGTCTGGTGGTAATATGGTCACTGTAACAGTCCTAGTCTGGTCTGGTGGTAATATGGTCACTGTAACAGTCCTAGTCTGGTGGTAATATGGTCACTGTAACAGTCCTAGTCTGGTGGTAATGTGGTCACTGTAACAGTCCTAGTCTGGTGGTAATATGGTCACTGTAACAGTCCTAGTCTGGTCTGGTGGTAATATGGTCACTGTAACAGTCCTAGTCTGGTGGTAATATGGTCACTGTAACAGTCCTAGTCTGGTCTGGTGGTAATATGGTCACTGTAACAGTCCTAGTCTGGTGGTAATATGGTCACTGTAACAGTCCTAGTCTGGTGGTAATGTGGTCACTGTAACAGTCCTAGTCTGGTGGTAATATGGTCACTGTAACAGTCCTAGTCTGGTCTGGTGGTAATATGGTCACTGTAACAGCCCTAGTCTGGTGGTAATATGGTCACTGTAACAGTCCTAGTCTGGTGGTAATATGGTCACTGTAACAGTCCTAGTCTGGTCTGGTGGTAATATGGTCACTGTAACAGCCCTAGTCTGGTGTGGTGGTAATATGGTCACTGTAACAGTCCTAGTCTGGAGGTAATATGATCACTGTAACAGTCCTAGTCTGGTGTGGTGGTAATATGATCAATGTAACAGTCCTAGTCTGGTCTGGTGGTAATATGGTCACTGTAACAGCCCTAGTCAGGTGGTAATATAGTCACTGTAACAGCCCTAATCTGGTGGTAATATGGTCACTGTAACAGCCCTAGTCTGGTGGTAATATGGTCACTGTAACAGCCCTAGTCAGGTGGTAATATAGTCACTGTAACAGCCCTAATCTGGTGGTAATATGGTCACTGTAACAGCCCTAGTCTGGTGGTAATATGGTCACTGTAACAGCCCTAGTTTGGTGGTAATATGGTCACTGTAACAGTCCTAGTCTGGTGGTAATATGGTCACTGTAACAGTCCTAGTCTGGTGAGGTGGTAATATGGTCACTGTAACAGTCCTAGTCTGGTGGTAATAAGGTCACTGTAACAGTCCTAGTCTGGTCTGGTGGTAATATGGTCACTGTAACTGTCCTAGTCTGGTGGTAATAAGGTCACTGTAACAGTCCTAGTCTGGTGGTAATATGGTCACTGTAACTGTCCTAGTCTGGTGGTAATAAGGTCACTGTAACAGTCCTAGTCTGGTCTGGTGGTAATATGGTCACTGTAACAGTCCTAGTCTGGTGGTAATATGGTCACTGTAACAGCCCTAGTCTGGTGGTAATATGGTCACTGTAACAGTCCTAGTCTGGTGGTAATATGGTCACTGTAACAGCCCTAGTCTGGTGGTAATATGGTCACTGTAACAGTCCTAGTCTGGTGGTAATATGGTCACTGTAACAGTCCTAGTCTGGTCTGGTGGTAATATGGTCACTGTAACAGCCCTAGTCTGGTGGTAATATGGTCACTGTAACAGTCCTAGTCTGGTGGTAATATGGTCACTGTAACAGCCCTAGTCTGGTGGTAATATGGTCACTGTAACAGCCCTAGTCTGGTCTGGTGGTAATATGGTCACTGTAACAGTCCTAGTCTGGTGGTAATATGGTCACTGTAACAGCCCTAGTCTGGTGGTAATATGGTCACTGTAACAGTCCTAGTCTGGTGGTAATATGGTCACTGTAACAGTCCTAGTCTGGTGTGGTGGTAATATGGTCACTGTAACAGTCCTAGTCTGGTCTGGTGGTAATATGGTCACTGTAACAGCCCTAGTCTGGTGGTAATATGGTCACTGTAACAGCCCTAGTCTGGTGGTAATATGGTCACTGTAACAGTCCTAGTCTGGTGGTAATATGGTCACTGTAACAGCCCTAGTCTGGTCTGGTGGTAATATGGTCACTGTAACAGCCCTAGTCTGGTGTGGTGGTAATATGGTCACTGTAACAGTCCTAGTCTGGTGGTAATATGGTCACTGTAACAGCCCTAGTCTGGTGGTAATATGGTCACTGTAACAGTCCTAGTCTGGTGGTAATATGGTCACTGTAACAGTCCTAGTCAGGTGGTAATATGGTCACTGTAACAGTCTAGTCTGGTGGTAATATGGTCACTGTAACAGTCCTAGTCTGGTGGTAATATGGTCACTGTAGCCCTAGTCTGGTGGTAATATGGTCACTGTAACAGTCCTAGTCTGGTGGTAATATGGTCACTGTAGCAGTCTAGTCTGGGGTAATATGGTCACTGTAACAGCCCTAGTCTGGTGGTAATATGGTCACTGTAACAGCCCTAGTCTGGTGGTAATATGGTCACTGTAACAGCCCTAGTCTGGTGTGGTGGTAATATGGTCACTGTAACAGTCCTAATGTCTGGTGGCCAATATGGTCACTGTAACAGTCCTAGTCTGGTGGTAATATGGTCACTGTAACAGTCCTAGTCTGGTGGTAATATGGTCACTGTTACAGCCCTAGTCTGGTGTGGTGGTAATATGGTCACTGTAACAGCCCTAGTCTGGTGGTAATATGGTCACTGTAACAGCCCTAGTCAGGTGGTAATATGGTCACTGTAACAGTCCTAGTCTGGTCTGGTGGTAATATGGTCACTGTAACAGCCCTAGTCTGGTGGTAATATGGTCACTGTAACAGTCCTAGTCTGGTCTGGTGGTAATATGGTCACTGTAACAGCCCTAGTCTGGTGGTAATATGGTCACTGTAACAGCCCTAGTCAGGTGGTAATATGGTAACTGTAACAGTCCTAGTCTGGTCTAGTGGTAATATGGTCACTGTAACAGTCCTAGTCTGGTGGTAATATGGTCACTGTAACAGTCCTAGTCTGGTGGTAATATGGTCACTGTAACAGCCCTAGTCAGGTGGTAATATGGTCACTGTAACAACTCTAGTCTGGTCTGGTGGTAATATGGTCACTGTAACAGTCCTAGTCTGGTGTGGTGGTAATATGGTCACTGTAACAGCCCTAGTCTGGTGGTAATATGGTCACTGTAACAGCCCTAGTCTGGTGGTAATATGGTCACTGTAACAGTCCTAGTCTGGTGTGGTGGTAATATGGTCACTGTAACAGTCCTAGTCTGGTGGTAATATGGTCACTGTAACAGTCCTAGTCTGGTGGTAATATGGTCACTGTAACAGTCCTGGTCTGGTGGTAATATGGTCACTGTAACAACCTAGTCTGGTGTGGTGGTAATATGATCACTGTAACAGTCCTAGTCTGGTGTGGTGGTAATATGGTCACTGTAACAGTCCTAGTCTGGTGGTAATATGGTCACTGTAACAGTCTAGTCTGGTGGTAATATGGTCACTGTAACAGTCTAGTCTGGTAATATGGTCACTGTAACGGTCTAGTCTGGTGGTAATATGGTCACTGTAACGGCCCTAGTCTGGTCTGGTGGTAATATGATCCTGTAACAGCCCTAGTCAGGTGGTAATATGGTCACTGTAACAGTCCTAGTCTGGTCTGGTGGTAATATGGTCACTGTAACAGTCCTAGTCTGGTGGTAATATGGTCACTGTAACAGTCCTAGTCTGGTGGTAATATGGTCACTGTAACAGTCCTAGTCTGGTCTGGTGGTAATATGGTCACTGTAACAGTCCTAGTCTGGTGGTAATATGGTCACTGTAACAGCCCTAGTCTGGTGGTAATATGGTCACTGTAACAGTCCTAGTCTGGTGGTAATATGGTCACTGTAACAGTCCTAGTCTGGTCTGGTGGTAATATGGTCACTGTAACAGCCCTAGTCTGGTGGTAATATGGTCACTGTAACAGTCCTAGTCTGGTGGTAATATGGACACTGTAACAGTCCTAGTCTGGTGGTAATATGGACACTGTAACAGTCCTAGTCTGGTGGTAATATGGTCACTGTAACAGTCCTAGTCTGGTGGTAATATGGTCACTGTAACAGTCCTAGTCTGGTCTGGTGGTAATATGATCACTGTAACAGTCCTAGTCTGGTGGTAATATGGACACTGTAACAGTCCTAGTCTGGTGTGGTGGTAATATGGTCACTGTAACAGTCCTAGTCTGGTCTGGTGGTAATATGGTCACTGTAACAGTCCTAGTCTGGTGGTAATATGGTCACTGTAACAGTCCTAGTCTGGTGGTAATATGGTCACTGTAACAGCCCTAGTCTGGTGTGGTGGTAATATGGTCACTGTAACAGTCCTAGTCTGGTCTGGTGGTAATATGGTCACTGTAACAGTCCTAGTCTGGTGGTAATATGGTCACTGTAACAGTCCTAGTCTGGTCTGGTGGTAATATGGTCACTGTAACAGTCCTAGTCTGGTGGTAATATGGTCACTGTAACAGTCCTAGTCTGGTGGTAATATGGTCACTGTAACAGTCCTAGTCTGGTCTGGTGGTAATATGGTCACTGTAACAGTCCTAGTCTGGTGGTAATATGGTCACTGTAACAGTCCTAATCTGGTGGTAATATGGTCACTGTAACTGTCCTAGTCTGGAGCACACATATCACTACAACAGCAACAATGCTGTCTAAACACCACACATCAAAGACAACACAGACCCTGAATGAAGATGTGTGTGTGCGTGTCTGTGTGTTGGTGTGGCATATGTCTATATTTCGATTGCCTGCTAAATATATATTCCAGTCCGGCCCAGTTGACCCAATCAGCAATGCCTTTGATGCTATGCTCACTTCAAAGGAAGATGTCATCACTTTCAACTCCCAATGTGTTCATTATCTATCTTTGGAATGTACTGCTCCATATTGCTCGGGAGGAGAAAATCTGGACAATGCATATTCATGTTGGAGAATCACAACACACCTAACTGAGTCAGAGAGAGAGAGAGACTCTCATAGTTCTTTCTTTATCCTGTTCTGACTAAATTATGCCATAAATTAATTTGGAAAGAACTCCAAGTGCCCTTCAAATACTGATTAGTAGCTGGCCTTTCCAGTTAACCCTCTACCCTTCGACCCTGGCTGATCGTTTTACGTGTGGTATTTAGGTAGGAGGGGAGAGGGGGAGGGAGGGAGGAGAAGGGCCAGGTGCAAGAGGGGGAGTAGAGGAGAGAATGTGACTGGTAGATGAGGAATACGAAATGGGAAAAGGTTGGGGATGACGAGCAGAGAGGGAAGATGAAAAGAAAGGATAGGTGAGGAAAGGGGAAAGGATGGGGTGAGTGTGGGGTGAGAGGAGTGGAGGAAGAGAGGAGAGGAGGAAGGAAGGAGAGGAGGAAGGAAGGAGTGAAAGGGTGAGTGTGGAAGGAGAGGTGAGAGGAGTGGAGGAAGGAAGGAGTGAAAGGGTGAGTGTGGAAGGAGAGGTGAGAGGAGTGGAGGATGAGAGGAGAGGAGGAAGAGAGGAGAGGAGGAAGAGAGGAGAGGAGGAAGGAGTGAAAGGGTGAGTGTGGAAGGAGAGGAGTGGAGGAAGAGAGGAGAGGAGGAAGGAAGTAGTGAAAGGGTGAGTGTGGGGTGAGAGGAGTGGAGGAAGAGAGGAGAGGAGGAAGGAAGGAGTGAAAGGGTGAGTGTGGGGTGAGAGGAGTGGAGGAAGAGAGGAGTGAAAGGGTGAGTGTGGGGTGAGAGGAGTGGAGGAAGAGAGGAGAGGAGGGAGAGAGGAGTGAAAGGGTGAGTGTGGGGTGAGAGGAGTGGAGGAAGAGAGGAGAGGAGGGAGAGAGGAGTGAAAGGGTGAGTGTGGGGTGAGAGGAGTGGAGGAAGAGAGGAGAGGAAGGAGTGAAAGGGTGAGTGTGGAAGGAGAGGTGAGAGGAATTGAGGAAGAGAAGAGAGGAGGAAGGAAGGAAGGAAGGAAGGAAGGAAGGAAGGAAGGAAGGAAGGAAGGAAGGAAGGAAGGAAGGAAGGAAGGAAGGAAGGAAGGAAGGAAGGGAGAAAATTAGCTTAAAAACTGCAAAATGTTCTTTGCAACAGTGCATGTGCCCATAGAAATATATGTGTTGCTTGTGCAGGGGCGCAGGATGTTCCCACATGCTGGAAGGCCCCAGTGAAAGAGTTTGGGAAGCCTGGTCTAGGTTTGCTGTATGGTGTGTGAGTTATTACATTTTTTTTTTTTTAAATGTATTGAACCGTAAAACATACAATCGACTTGCAGTGAAGCAGCTCGACAACTACCTTCACATTAGTCACTAACAGACTCACATCCGGAGCAACACACAGAAGCAACCAGGGTCAACGCCCTGCTCAAGGGCACGGCCAGATCTACCACAAGGTCAACAATGGGGACTGGATAAAATCGATTAGCCTCCTAGCCCAAGCTCCCAACAGCCAGGCCATCAGCGCTACAAGACCTCCCCACAGTCCCCCCCATAACCAAAGAAAATAGTCAAGAAAAGACAAGAAGACAAAGGAAATCAGAGAACAACAATACAAAAAAACAAAAGATATCAAGGACGACAAAAATCATAACAGCCCAACTGAATGTGTTGGAGTGCATGTATCCAGGCTGCATCAGGATGGTCCGGGGTAGGCCGTCATCATAAATAAGAATTTGTTCTTAACTGACTTGCCTAGTTAAATAAAGGTCAAATAAAGGTCAAATAAATACATGTGTGGCACTATTTATCTCTGTGTGTGTGTATGTGTGTGTGTGTGTGTGTGTGTGTGTGTGTGTGTGTGTGTGTGTGTGTGTGTGTGTGTGTGTGTGTGTGTGTGTGTGTGTGTGTGTGTGTGTGTGTGTGTGTGTGTTTGTGTGTGTGTGTGTGTGTATGCGCACATGTGTGCATTTGAATAAGAGTGTGTGTATATAAATGTACTGTAAGGCGTGTATGGGAGGCGAAGTCAAGCACAGGGAGAGCAGAGTATAATAAACAGAGGACCTTCAATACCAGTTCCCAAATCACAGCACATAACACATACAAGAGCAAATATGGTCGAAAAACAAAAGTGCAACACCTGACAATCATCCACGTAACAAATAACAATCACTCACAAATACAACATGGGGAACAGAGGGTTAAATAATAAACAAGTGATTGATTGAGTGAAGCCAGGTGTGATAAGACAAAGACAGAACAAATGGAAAATGAAAGATCGCGGTGGTCAGAAAGCGGTGACGGCGACCGCGAGCTTGAGCGCCAGACAAGGAGAGGGACCGATTTCTGGCGAAGTCGTGACGTGTACAAACCCCTGCACACATCAGTCTCAGGCAAACCGCCATTGGCTATCAATCACACTTACTTAATGTTTTATTTTGACTTTATTTTTGTCCGTCCATTCTATCCCAGCCCAGTAACTCTGTCGTTCTGCCCCTGAACAAGGCAGTTAACCCACTGTTCCTAGACCAGTTAACCCTTTCATTCCTAGACCGATAAAGCCCTGTTCCTAGACCAGTTAACCCACTGTTCCTAGACCAGTTAACCCACTGTTCCTAGACCAGTTAACCCACTGTTCCTAGACCAGTTAACCCACTGTTCCTAGACCAGTTAACCCACTGTTCCTAGACCAGTTAACCCACTGTTCCTAGACCAGTTAACCCACTGTTCCTAGACCAGTTAACCCACTGTTCCTAGACCAATTAACCCACTGTTCCTAGACCAGTTAACCCACTGTTCCTAGACCAGTTAACCCACTGTTCCTAGACCAGTTAACCCACTGTTCCTAGACCAGTTAACCCACTGTTCCTAGACCAGTTAACCCACTGTTCCTAGACCAGTTAACCCACTGTTCCTAGACCAGTTACCCCCTGTTCCTAGACCAGTTAACCCACTGTTCCTAGACCAGTTAACCCACTGTTCCTAGACCAGTTAACCCACTGTTCCTAGACCAGTTAACCCACTGTTCCTAGACCAGTTAACCCACTGTTCCTAGACCAGTTAACCCACTGTTCCTAGACCAGTTAACACACTGTTCCTAGACCAGTTAACACACTGTTCCTAGACCAGTTAACCCACTGTTCCTAGACCAGTTAACCCACTGTTCCTAGACCAGTTAACCCACTGTTCCTAGACCAGTTAACCCACTGTTCCTAGACCAGTTAACCCACTGTTCCTAGACCAGTTAACCCACTGTTCCTAGACCAGTTAACCCACTGTTCCTAGGCCGTCATTGATTATTGAAAATAAGAATTTGTTCTTAACTGACATGCCTAGTTAAATAAAGGTCAAATTAAAAACTCCACTCCCACTTGTCTCCAATTCCACATCCCAACCTTCAGCTTCCCT
>NW_027013101.1:0-17192 GCF_036934945.1 Oncorhynchus masou masou
TGGAGAGGTACCAAAATCACTGCCCAGCCATCCTGAGGTCATCGGGCCAGTCAATTTGGCATTCCTGCATGATTTTTATAGCATGACAAATTGGTGATGGTGACTGCCCAGTTAACCATATGGCAAATGCACAGTGACTTTGAAAGAGTGAGAAAAATCACCAAATGGACATTCTGGAATCAACCCTAACGAGCGATGGAGAGGTACCATAATCACTGCCCAGACATCCCGAGGTCATCGGGCCAGTCAATTTGGCATTCCTGCAAAAATTTTCAGTGACTTTGAAAAAGTAAGGAACATTTGCAATATGTTTTAACAGTGAGGTACCATCACCAAAAGCGACATTCTGAAATCAACCCAAACGAGCCATGGAGAGGTACCAGTATCACTGCCCAGCCATCCCGAGGTCATCGGGCCAGTCAATTTGGCATTCCTGCAAAAATTTTCAGTGACTTTGCAAAAGTAAGGAACATTTGCAATATGTTTTAACAGTGAGGTACCATCACCAAAAGCGACATTCTGAAATCAACCCAAACGAGCCATGGAGAGGTACCAAAATCACTGCCCAGCCATCCTGAGGTCATCGGGCCAGTCAATTTGGCATTCCTGCATGATTTTTATAGCATGACAAATTGGTGATGGTGACTGCCCAGTTAACCATATGGCAAATGCACAGTGACTTTGAAAGAGTGAGAAAAATCACCAAATGGACATTCTGGAATCAACCCTAACGAGCGATGGAGAGGTACCATAATCACTGCCCAGACATCCCGAGGTCATCGGGCCAGTCAATTTGGCATTCCTGCAAAAATTTTCAGTGACTTTGAAAAAGTAAGGAACATTTGCAATATGTTTTAACAGTGAGGTACCATCACCAAAAGCGACATTCTGAAATCAACCCAAACGAGCCATGGAGAGGTACCAGTATCACTGCCCAGCCATCCCGAGGTCATCGGGCCAGTCAATTTGGCATTCCTGCAAAATTTTCAGTGACTTTGAAAAAGTAAGGAACATTTGCAATATGTTTTAACAGTGAGGTACCATCACCAAAAGCGACATTCTGAAATCAACCCAAACGAGCCATGGAGAGGTACCAGTATCACTGCCCAGCCATCCCGAGGTCATCGGGCCAGTCAATTTGGCATTCCTGCATGATTTTTATAGCATGACAAATTGGTGATGGTGACTGCCCAGTTAACCATATGGCAAATGCACAGTGACTTTGAAAGAGTGAGAAAAATCACCAAATGGACATTCTGGAATCAACCCTAACGAGCGATGGAGAGGTACCAGAATCACTGCCAAGCCATCCCGACTTCATCGGGCCAGTCAATTTGGCATTCCTGCAAAAATTTTCAGTGACTTTGCAAAAGTAAGGAACATTTGCAATATGTTTTAACAGTGAGGTACCATCACCAAAAGCGACATTCTGAAATCAACCCAAACGAGCGATGGAGAGGTACCAGAATCACTGCCCAGCCATCCCGAGTTCATCGGGCCAGTCAATTTGGCATTCCTGCATGATTTTTATGGCATGACAAATTGGTGATGGTGAATGCCCAGTTAACCATATGGCAAATGCACAGTGACTTTGCAAAAGTGAGAAAACATAAACAAATGGACATGATGAAATCAACACCACGAGTGATTGAAAGGAACAACAATCACTGCCCGGCCATCCCGAGTTCATCAGGCCAGTCAATTTTGCATTTCTGAAGGATTTTTGAGCATGTCAAATTTCTTATGACATTTGGCCCCCACAAAACATATGCCTTATGCACAAGCAAAAAAAAACAAAAACATTATAATAATAAAATATGACTAAAGTATGTTGATACAGTTCTTATACGTGTGTAACTGACACAAAATGCGAAAAAATTTCGAAAAACGGTCCAGAAAGCACTTTTTTAGGGGTGTGTGAAGTTTTTTATGAAATTTAAGAATTTTTGACTTTTGACTTCTGACTTCCTATGAAATCATATTGCAAATGGACAAAACATATGCAATATGCGCAAGTAAAAAAATTAAAAAAATTATGTTAATAAAATTGGACAAAAGTATTTTCATACAGTTCTTATACATGTGTAATTGTCAAAAAAAGCGAAAGAATTTCGAAAAACGGTCCAGAAAGCACTTTTTTAAGGGGTGATACGTTTTTTTCAAAAAATTCGTTTTTTCAAAATTTGGCTTTTGGATGTTGACTTGGAGTCCAATACCAATATGAAAAACCATGGTGGAGTGCAATCGCCACCTGTTGGATTTTTGAAGTGTTACAACTGGCAATACCCATATGGCAATAGCAGTAAACTTTGCATGAATCAACGCCGCTTTGGGTGGTATTGGCCAATGTGTGCATGGTTCGGTCAATGCCAATAACTTGCCATTCATTTTTGTCCACTACGGGGGTGAAATCCCTTACAGGGTGACAGACAGACACTCAGAATATGCATCCCCCTCCCCCTTACAGGGTGACAGACAGACACTCAGAATATGCACCCCCCCTCCCCCTTACACGGTGACAGACAGACACTCAGAATATGCACCCCCCACGGTCCCCCTTACACGGTGACAGACAGACACTCAGAATATGCATCCCCCTCCCCCTTACACGGTGACAGACAGACACTCAGAATATGCATCCCCCCTCCCCCTTACACGGTGACAGACAGACACTCAGAATATGCACCCCCCCTCCCCCTTACACGGTGACAGACAGACACTCAGAATATGCACCCCCTCCCCCTTACACGGTGACAGACAGACACTCAGAATATGCATCCCTCCTCCCCTTACACGGTGACAGACAGACACTCAGAATATGCATCCCTCCTCCCCCTTACACGGTGACAGACAGACACTCAGAATATGCATCCCTACTCCCCCTTACACGGTGACAGACAGACACTCAGAATATGCATCCCTCCTCCCCCTTACACGGTGACAGACAGACACTCAGAATATGCATCCCTCCTCCCCCTTACACGGTGACAGACAGACACTCAGAATATGCATCCCTCCTCCCCCTTACACGGTGACAGACAGACACTCAGAATATGCATCCCCCCTCCCCCTTACACGGTGACAGACAGACACTCAGAATATGCATCCCTCCTCCCCCTTACACGGTGACAGACAGACACTCAGAATATGCATCCCTCCTCCCCCTTACACGGTGACAGACAGACACTCAGAATATGCATCCCTCCTCCCCCTTACACGGTGACAGACAGACACTCAGAATATGCATCCCTCCTCCCCCTTACACGGTGACAGACAGACACTCAGAATATGCATCCCTCCTCCCCTTACACGGTGACAGACAGACACTCAGAATATGCATCCCTCCTCCCCCTTACACGGTGACAGACAGACACTCAGAATATGCATCCCCCTCCCCCTTACACGGTGACAGACAGACACTCAGAATATGCATCCCTCCTCCCCCTTACACGGTGACAGACAGACACTCAGAATATGCATCCCTCCTCCCCCTTACACGGTGACAGACAGACACTCAGAATATGCATCCCTCCTCCCCCTTACACGGTGACAGACAGACACTCAGAATATGCATCCCTCCTCCCCCTTACACGGTGACAGACAGACACTCAGAATATGCATCCCTCCTCCCCCTTACACGGTGACAGACAGACACTCAGAATATGCATCCCTCCTCCCCCTTACACGGTGACAGACAGACACTCAGAATATGCATCCCCCCCCTCCCCCTTACACGGTGACAGACAGACACTCAGAATATGCATCCCCCCTCCCCCTTACACGGTGACAGACAGACACTCAGAATATGCATCCCCCCTCCCCCTTACACGGTGACAGACAGACACTCAGAATATGCATCCCTCCTCCCCCTTACACGGTGACAGACAGACACTCAGAATATGCATCCCTCCTCCCCTTACACGGTGACAGACAGACACTCAGAATATGCATCCCTCCTCCCCCTTACACGGTGACAGACAGACACTCAGAATATGCATCCCTCCTCCCCCTTACACGGTGACAGACAGACACTCAGAATATGCATCCCTCCTCCCCCTTACACGGTGACAGACAGACACTCAGAATATGCATCCCTCCTCCCCCTTACACGGTGACAGACAGACACTCAGAATATGCATCCCCCCTCCCCCTTACACGGTGACAGACAGACACTCAGAATATGCATCCCTCCTCCCCCTTACACGGTGACAGACAGACACTCAGAATATGCATCCCCCCCTCCCCCTTACACGGTGACAGACAGACACTCAGAATATGCATCCCTCCTCCCCCTTACACGGTGACAGACAGACACTCAGAATATGCATCCCTCCTCCCCCTTACACGGTGACAGACAGACACTCAGAATATGCATCCCTCCTCCCCCTTACACGGTGACAGACAGACACTCAGAATATGCATCCCTCCTCCCCCTTACATGGTGACAGACAGACACTCAGAATATGCATCCCTCCTCCCCCTTACACGGTGACAGACAGACACTCAGAATATGCATCCCTCCTCCCCCTTACACGGTGACAGACAGACACTCAGAATATGCATCCCCCCTCCCCCTTACACGGTGACAGACAGACACTCAGAATATGCATCCCCCCCTCCCCCTTACACGGTGACAGACAGACACTCAGAATATGCATCCCCCCCCTCCCCCTTACATACCTTAAGGGAACATTTCGACAATCACCGTATAGTTAGTGAGAAAGTCCCTATTGGAACTGTACGGTCCCTTACTAGACGTCCGAAAACATTTTAGAAATTCGGGGACGGCGTCGGGCCGAGCGGTAGGGCCAGACCTACCGGGAAGTCATCAAATGAACTTTGTCGGACATTCGGTTTTCGTTTAATAAAATAAACAAATTTTAGCCCATTTTTGCGCAATGCCGAAATATCCCACAAGAGGGCATAAGCAATCATATTGCTATTGGACAAAACATCACGAATCACGACGTGCCATATCTCGGAAACCGAAAATATTTCGAAGCCGAAACTTGGTGGGCGTAGGTTTGGCATTATGGGAAGATGGCCCCGAACAAGATGGCGTCTAGGCCTCAACGGTTTTTGAGTTATGGCCATATTTCTGGGATTAAAGGTCCAAAATGAAAATAGAGAAAAGATTTTTTCACTTCACGTCAAAGTCAAGGAGCCTCCGGTGTCAATAAAAAAAAAATCGGCCATTTATCTATCGTCATTTACGAGAAATCGTACGTTGACCAGATCGTGATGTTCAGATATAGGTGTTTTTTTTTTTCAACGGTTACAGATCCAGTTGCAGGGTGATCATACGAGTATTTTTAAAATGTGCTGCGGAGCTCTGCGACATTTCTGTGATTTTCTATGATTTTCTGAAATAACACACACTCACTAAACCCTCCGTAAATAACTCAGTTCTTAACGTAAAGACTTAAAACTCAGGATTCTGTAAAGGCATACCCCAATGAGGATATGAGTTTATTTATAGCTTCCTGTGCCAACCGGAAGTGCCATAATTGGTGTCTCAGGGGCTGTTTGGAAGGGTTAAAAAAATCAGATCTGTCCAAAACTTCATATGTGTGATTAGACAACCCCCATGAACTGTAAATCAGTCATTTTTCCCAACAGATGTCAAAGAAAAGCTCTCACACACACACACACAGCAAGGATGGAGTGACAAAGCGTGGTGTTTAAAGACACAGAGAGCAGGCAATGGCATAAACATAATCCCAAGGCAGGGCCGAGTCCAACGAGGTGCCCCGCTTGACCGTAGCTCACTCGGTCTGAGCGCAGCGACCATGAGAAAAATAGGCCCACAATGAAGCCTGCACCACAATGTCATTTGATTTTGGGTGACAGCGGCGGAACCGTTAGGTTTAGAAGGACAATTCAAACACAGGACTGTTCCTAAGGTCCTCCCGATCTGTGCAAGCCTAACCTTGACTGTGTGGCATTAACCTTTCACAGTTAAAAGAAGGTGTTTACAAAAAAACAGTGTGCATTGACTTCTCTCCCCATAGGAATACATTGCCTGCTCCCCTAAATACAACCTGGGGTCTTTATGGGTTATGAATGCTGTATGAACCTGTCTTCTATGACATTCCATCAGACCACTATGAGGTCTACCTGTGTCGATTCTAAGCTTCCTGGAGCAACCGGAAGTGGTTAAATTGACCCAAAAGGTATTTGGATGTACATCACCTCGAAAGGTGCCGAGGCCTCTGCATTATTCAACCCTGTGTAGATCAGTCAATTCTCAACTTAAAGACTTAAAACTCAGGATTCCCTAGGTTTCTATGTCAGTCAAGACATGTGTGTATTTATAGCTTCCTGTGCCAACCGGAAGTGCCATAATTGGTGACTCAGGGGCTGTTTGGAAGGGTTAAAAAAATCAGATCTGTCCAAAACTTCATATGTGTGATTAGACAACCCCCATGAACTGTAAATCAGTCATTTTTCCCAACAGATGTCAAAGAAAAGCTCTCACACACACACACAGCAAGGATGGAGTGACAAAGCGTGGTGTTTAAAGACACAGAGAGCAGGCAATGGCATAAACATAATCCCAAGGCCGTGCCGAGTCCAACGAGGTGCCCCTCTTGACCGTAGCTCGCTCGGTCTGAGCGCAGCGACCATGAGAAAAATAGGCCCACAATGATGCCTGCACCACAATGTCATTGGATTTTGGGTGACAGCGGCGGAACCGTTAGGTTTAGAAGGACAATTCAAACACAGGACTGTTCCTAAGGTCCTCCCGATCTGTGCAAGCCTAACCTTGACTGTGTGGCATTAACCTTTCACAGTTAAAAGAAGGTGTTTACAAAAAAACAGTGTGCATTGACTTCTCTCCCCATAGGAATACATTGCCTGCTCCCCTAAATACAACCTGGAGTCTATATGGGTTATGAATGCTGTATGAACCTGTCTTCTATGACATTCCATCAGACCACTATGAGGTCTACCTGTGTCGATTCTAAGCTTCCTGGAGCAACCGGAAGTGGTTAGATTGACCCAAAAGGTATTTGGATGTACATCACCTCGAAAGGTGCCGAGGCCTCTGCATTATTCAACCCTGTGTAGATCAGTCAATTCTCAACTTAAAGACTTAAAACTCAGGATTCCCTAGGTTTCTATGTCAGTCAAGACATGTGTGTATTTATAGCTTCCTGTGCCAACCGGAAGTGCCATAATTGGTGTCTCAGGGGCTGTTTGGAAGGGTTAAAAAAATCAGATCTGTCCAAAACTTCATATGTGTGATTAGACAACCCCCATGAACTGTAAATCAGTCATTTTTCCCATAAAAATTCAAAGGAAAAATAAATCACACAGATACACAACTTGGATGGAGGGACGTATTGGGGTGTGTAGAGACTGACAGTGCCTCCAATAGTTAGCTTTGTTCGAGCTAAAAAAGAACCGTCAGACCTAGAGTTCCGAAACTTTAGAATCCTGTTCTAGACCTCAGGTAGATAGTGTGTGGTGAGTTACGGCGCTCTAGGAGGTTCTCGGACCGAGAAACAGCGTCGAACATTTGCAATGACTTCAATTCATTTTGACCATTACGAAAATGGCGACATTTAGAAATGTCCCAGAGACACAAGACTAGGTGCATTGTGACCGTCTCGGCCCATAGAGACAGAACCCAACATCTCGGTCCGATAGCTCATTCAAGGACCCCGTAGCAAGGCATGGAAAAAAGTGGATTTTCAGCACCAATTAGGCTTTTACTCGGACACCAAATGACCTATCGAGCCGAAACTCGGGATTCGGGGTCGCCTCACATAGGACTACACATAATGTCCGAACTGGCCCCGCAGCTAGAAAGTAACTATGTGTTTTATGGTTTTTTAATGTTTTGTACCGAAGGCCTTGTGAATTTTGGGCCAGCTCTGAAGTATGTTATACTTGGCTCCTAAATGAGTTGGGAAAAGTGGGTTTGGTGTCAGTTTGTATCAGTTTGGTGTCAGAATGATATCAAATTGACTGATGGACGGTGACTTGCAGGTGACTCTTGTCCATTAGCAATATGTTTAAGCGGTGAGGTACCATCACCAAAAGCGACATTTTGAAATCAACCCAAACGAGCGATGGAGAGGTACCAGTATCACTGCCCAGACATCCCTATGTCATCGGGCCAGTCAATTTGGCATTCCTGCATGATTTTTATGGCATGACAAATTGGTGATGGTGACTGCCCAGTTAACCATATGGCAAATGCACAGTGACTTTGCAAAAGTGAGAAAACATGACCAAATGGACATTCTGAAATCAACCCTAACGAGTGATGGAGAGGTACCAGAATCACTGCCAAGCCATCCCGAGTTCATCGGGCCAGTCAATTTGGCATTCCTGCAAAAATTTTCAGTGACTTTGCAAAAGTAAGGAACATTTGCAATATGTTTTAACAGTGAGGTACCATCACCAAAAGCGACATTCTGAAATCAACCCAAACGAGCCATGGAGAGGTACCAGTATCACTGCCCAGCCATCCCGAGGTCATCGGGCCAGTCAATTTGGCATTCCTGCAAAATTTTCAGTGACTTTGCAAAAGTAAGGAACATTTGCAATATGTTTTAACAGTGAGGTACCATCACCAAAAGCGACATTCTGAAATCAACCCAAACGAGCCATGGAGAGGTACCAGTATCACTGCCCAGACATCCCTATGTCATCGGGCCAGTCAATTTGGCATTCCTACATGATTTTTATGGCATGACAAATTGGTGATGGTGACTGCCCAGTTAACCATATGGCAAATGCACAGTGACTTTGAAAGAGTGAGAAAAATCACCAAATGGACATTCTGGAATCAACCCTAACGAGCGATGGAGAGGTACCATAATCACTGCCCAGACATCCCGAGGTCATCGGGCCAGTCAATTTGGCATTCCTGCAAAAATTTTCAGTGACTTTGCAAAAGTAAGGAACATTTGCAATATGTTTTAACAGTGAGGTACCATCACCAAAAGCGACATTCTGAAATCAACCCAAACGAGCCATGGAGAGGTACCAGTATCACTGCCCAGCCATCCTGAGGTCATCGGGCCAGTCAATTTGGCATTCCTGCACAAATTTTCAGTGACTTTGCAAAAGTAAGGAACATTTGCAATATGTTTTAACAGTGAGGTACCATCACCAAAAGCGACATTCTGAAATCAACCCAAACGAGCGATGGAGAGGTACCAAAATCACTGCCCAGCCATCCTGAGGTCATCGGGCCAGTCAATTTGGCATTCCTGCATGATTTTTATGGAATGACAAATTGGTGATGGTGACTGCCCAGTTAACCATATGGCAAATGCACAGTGACTTTGCAAAAGTGAGAAAACATGACCAAATGGACATTCTGAAATCAACCAAACGAGTGATGGAGAGGTACCAGAATCACTGCCAAGCCATCCCGAGGTCATCGGGCCAGTCAATTTGGCATTCCTGCAAAAATTTTCAGTGACTTTGCAAAAGTAAGGAACATTTGCAATATGTTTTAACAGTGAGGTACCATCACCAAAAGCGACATTCTGAAATCAACCCAAACGAGCCATGGAGAGGTACCAGTATCACTGCCCAGCCATCCCGAGGTCATCGGGCCAGTCAATTTGGCATTCCTGCAAAAATTTTCAGTGACTTTGCAAAAGTAAGGAACATTTGCAATATGTTTTAACAGTGAGGTACCATCACCAAAAGCGACATTCTGAAATCAACCCAAACGAGCGATGGAGAGGTACCAAAATCACTGCCCAGCCATCCTGAGGTCATCGGGCCAGTCAATTTGGCATTCCTGCATGATTTTTATGGCATGACAAATTGGTGATGGTGACTGCCCAGTTAACCATATGGCAAATGCACAGTGACTTTGCAAAAGTGAGAAAACATGACCAAATGGACATTCTGAAATCAACCCTAACGAGTGATGGAGAGGTACCAGAATCACTGCCAAGCCATCCCGAGTTCATCGGGCCAGTCAATTTGGCATTCCTGCACAAATTTTCAGTGACTTTGCAAAAGTAAGGAACATTTGCAATATGTTTTAACAGTGAGGTACCATCACCAAAAGCGACATTCTGAAATCAACCCAAACGAGCGATGGAGAGGTACCAGAATCACTGCCAAGCCATCCCGACTTCATCGGGCCAGTCAATTTGGCATTCCTGCAAAAATTTTCAGTGACTTTGCAAAAGTAAGGAACATTTGCAATATGTTTAAGCGGTGAGGTACCATCACCAAAAGCGACATTCTGAAATCAACCCAAACGAGCGATGGAGAGGTACCAAAATCACTGCCCAGCCATCCCTATGTCATCGGGCCAGTCATTTTGGCATTCCTGCATGATTTTTATGGCATGACAAATTGGTGATGGTGACTGCCCAGTTTACCATATGGCAAATGCACAGTGACTTTGCAAAAGTGAGAAAACATGACCAAATGGACATTCTGAAATCAACACAAACAATGGCATCACCATAGAGTCCAGACTGTGCCGAGTCCAACGAGGCGCCCCGCTGACCGTAGCTCGCTCGGTCTGAGCGCGGCGACCATGAGAAAAATAGGCCCAATATTAAGCCTTCACCAGTACGTCATTTGATTTTGGGTGACAGCGGCGGAACCGTTAGGTTTAGAAAGACAATTCAACCACAGGACTGTTCCTAAGGTCCTCCTGATCTGTCCAAGCCTATCCTTGACCGTGTGACATTAACCCTTCACAGTCAAAAGAAGGTGTTTACATAAAAACAGTGTTCATTGACTTCTCTCCCCATAGGAATATATTGGCTGCTCCACTAAATACAACCTGGAGTCTATATGGGTTATGAATGTTGTATGAACCTGTCTTTGGTACCAGTCCATCAGACCACTATAAGGTCTACCTGTGTCGATTCTAAGCTTCCTGGACCAACCGGAAGTGGTTCAAATCGCCCTAAAAGTGTATACCCATACACTGCCTGCAATTTGATGGACATATTGCATTGAACCCTGTGTAAATCAGTCAGTTTTCATGGTAAAGACTTAAAACTCAGGATTCTCTAATGGAATAGCCCAATGAGGATGTATGTTGAGTTACAGCTTCCTGTGCCAACCGGAAGTGCCATAATTGGTGACTCAGGGGCTGTTTGGAAGGGTTAAAAAAATCAGATCTGTCCAAAACTTCATATGTGTGATTAGACAACCCCCATGAACTGTAAATCAGTCATTTTTCCCAACAGATGTCAAAGAAAAGCTCTCACACACACACACAGCAAGGATGGAGTGACAAAGCGTGGTGTTTAAAGACACAGAGAGCAGGCAATGGCATAAACATAATCCCAAGGCCGTGCCGAGTCCAACGAGGTGCCCCTCTTGACCGTAGCTCGCTCGGTCTGAGCGCAGCGACCATGAGAAAAATAGGCCCACAATGATGCCTGCACCACAATGTCATTGGATTTTGGGTGACAGCGGCGGAACCGTTAGGTTTAGAAGGACAATTCAAACACAGGACTGTTCCTAAGGTCCTCCCGATCTGTGCAAGCCTAACCTTGACTGTGTGGCATTAACCTTTCACAGTTAAAAGAAGGTGTTTACAAAAAAACAGTGTGCATTGACTTCTCTCCCCATAGGAATACATTGCCTGCTCCCCTAAATACAACCTGGGGTCTTTATGGGTTATGAATGCTGTATGAACCTGTCTTCTATGACATTCCATCAGACCACTATGAGGTCTACCTGTGTCGATTCTAAGCTTCCTGGAGCAACCGGAAGTGGTTAGATTGACCCAAAAGGTATTTGGATGTACATCACCTCGAAAGGTGCCGAGGCCTCTGCATTTTTCAACCCTGTGTAGATCAGTCAATTCTCAACTTAAAGACTTAAAACTCAGGATTCCCTAGGTTTCTATGTCAGTCAAGACATGTGTGTATTTATAGCTTCCTGTGCCAACCGGAAGTGCCATAATTGGTGACTCAGGGGCTGTTTGGAAGGGTTAAAAAAATCAGATCTGTCCAAAACTTCATATGTGTGATTAGACAACCCCCATGAACTGTAAATCAGTCATTTTTCCCAACAGATGTCAAAGAAAAGCTCTCACACACACACACAGCAAGGATGGAGTGACAAAGCGTGGTGTTTAAAGACACAGAGAGCAGGCAATGGCATAAACATAATCCCAAGGCCGTGCCGAGTCCAACGAGGTGCCCCGCTTGACCGTAGCTCGCTCGGTCTGAGCGCAGCGACCATGAGAAAAATAGGCCCACAATGAAGCCTGCACCACAATGTTATTTGATTTTGGGTGACAGCGGCGGAACCGTTAGGTTTAGAAGGACAATTCAAACACAGGACTGTTCCTAAGGTCCTCCTGATCTGTGCAAGCCTAACCTTGACTGTGTGGCATTAACCTTTCACAGTTAAAAGAAGGTGTTTACAAAAAAACAGTGTGCATTGACTTCTCTCCCCATAGGAATACATTGCCTGCTCCCCTAAATACAACCTGGGGTCTTTATGGGTTATGAATGCTGTATGAACCTGTCTTCTATGACATTCCATCAGACCACTATGAGGTCTACCTGTGTCGATTCTAAGCTTCCTGGAGCAATCGGAAGTGGTTAGATTGACCCAAAAGGTATTTGGATGTACATCACCTCGAAAGGTGCCGAGGCCTCTGCATTATTCAACCCTGTGTAGATCAGTCAATTCTCAACTTAAAGACTTAAAACTCAGGATTCCCTAGGTTTCTATGTCAGTCAAGACATGTGTGTATTTATAGCTTCCTGTGCCAACCGGAAGTGCCATAATTGGTGTCTCAGGGGCTGTTTGGAAGGGTTAAAAAAATCAGATCTGTCCAAAACTTCATATGTGTGATTAGACAACCCCCATGAACTGTAAATCAGTCATTTTTCCCATAAAAATTCAAAGGAAAAATAAATCACACAGATACACAACTTGGATGGAGGGACGTATTGGGGTGTGTAGAGACTGACAGTGCCTCCAATAGTTAGCTTTGTTCGAGCTAAAAAAGAACCGTCAGACCTAGAGTTCCGAAACTTTAGAATCCTGTTCTAGACCTCAGGTAGATAGTGCGTGGTGAGTTACGGCGCTCTAGGAGGTTCTCGGACCGAGAAACAGCGTCGAACATTTGCAATGACTTCAATTCATTTTGACCATTACGAAAATGGCGACATTTAGAAATGTCCCAGAGACACAAGACTAGGTGCATTGTGACCGTCTCGGCCCATAGAGACAGAACCCAACATCTCGGTCCGATAGCTCATTCAAGGACCCCGTAGCAAGGCATTGAAAAAAGTGGATTTTCAGCACCAATTAGGCTTTTACTCGGACACCAAATGACCTATCGGGCCGAAACTCGGGATTCGGGGTCGCCTCACATAGGACTACACATAATGTCCGAACTGGCCCCGCAGCTAGAAAGTAACTATGTGTTTTATGGTTTTTTAATGTTTTGTACCGAAGGCCTTGTGAATTTTGGGCCAGCTCTGAAGTATGTTATACTTGGCTCCTAAATGAGTTGGGAAAAGTGGGTTTGGTGTCAGTTTGTATCAGTTTGGTGTCAGAATGATATCAAATTGACTGATGGACGGTGACTTGCAGGTGACTCTTGTCCATTAGCAATATGTTTAAGCGGTGAGGTACCATCACCAAAAGCGACATTCTGAAATCAACCCTAACGAGTGATGGAGAGGTACCAGAATCACTGCCAAGCCATCCCGAGTTCATCGGGCCAGTCAATTTGGCATTCCTGCACAAATTTTCAGTGACTTTGCAAAAGTAAGGAACATTTGCAATATGTTTTAACAGTGAGGTACCATCACCAAAAGCGACATTCTGAAATCAACCCAAACGAGCCATGGAGAGGTACCAGAATAACTGCCCAGCCATCCCTATGTCATCGGGCCAGTCAATTTGGCATTCCTACATGATTTTTATGGCATGACAAATTGGTGATGGTGACTGCCCAGTTAACCATATGGCAAATGCACAGTGACTTTGAAAGAGTGAGAAAAATCACCAAATGGACATTCTGGAATCAACCCAAACGAGTGATGGAGAGGTACCAGAATCACTGCCAAGCCATCCCGAGTTCATCGGGCCAGTCAATTTGGCATTCCTGCAAAAATTTTCAGTGACTTTGCAAAAGTAAGGAACATTTGCAATATGTTTTAACAGTGAGGGACCATCACCAAAAGCGACATTCTGAAATCAACCCAAACGAGCCATGGAGAGGTACCAGTATCACTGCCCAGCCATCCCGAGGTCATCGGGCCAGTCAATTTGGCATTCCTGCAAAAATTTTCAGTGACTTTGCAAAAGTAAGGAACATTTGCAATATGTTTTAACAGTGAGGTACCATCACCAAAAGCGACATTCTGAAATCAACCCAAACGAGCCATGGAGAGGTACCAGTATCACTGCCCAGCCATCCCGAGGTCATCGGGCCAGTCAATTTGGCATTCCTGCAAAAATTTTCAGTGACTTTGCAAAAGTAAGGAACATTTGCAATATGTTTTAACAGTGAGGTACCATCACCAAAAGCGACATTCTGAAATCAACCCAAACGAGCGATGGAGAGGTACCAAAATCACTGCCCAGCCATCCTGAGGTCATCGGGCCAGTCAATTTGGCATTCCTGCATGATTTTTATGGCATGACAAATTGGTGATGGTGACTGCCCAGTTAACCATATGGCAAATGCACAGTGACTTTGCAAAAGTGAGAAAACATGACCAAATGGACATTCTGAAATCAACCCAAACGAGTGATGGAGAGGTACCAGAATCACTGCCAAGCCATCCCGAGGTCATCGGGCCAGTCAATTTGGCATTCCTGCAAAAATTTTCAGTGACTTTGCAAAAGTAAGGAACATTTGCAATATGTTTTAACAGTGAGGTACCATCACCAAAAGCGACATTCTGAAATCAACCCAAACGAGCCATGGAGAGGTACCAGTTACACTGCCCAGCCATCCCGAGGTCATCGGGCCAGTCAATTTGGCATTCCTGCAAAAATTTTCAGTGACTTTGAAAAAGTAAGGAACATTTGCAATATGTTTTAACAGTGAGGTACCATCACCAAAAGCGACATTCTGAAATCAACCCAAACGAGCCATGGAGAGGTACCAGTATCACTGCCCAGCCATCCTGAGGTCATCGGGCCAGTCAATTTGGCATTCCTACATGATTTTTATGGCATGACAAATTGGTGATGGTGACTGCCCAGTTAACCATATGGCAAATGCACAGTGACTTTGCAAAAGTGAGAAAACATGACCAAATGGACATTCTGAAATCAACACAAACAATGGCATCACCATAGTGTCCAGACTATGCCGAGTCCAACGAGGTGCCCCGCTTGACCGTAGCTCGCTCGGTCTGAGCGCGGCGACCATGAGAAAAATAGGCCCAATATGGAGCCTTCACCAGTACGTCATTTGATTTTGGGTGACAGCGGCGGAACCGTTAGGTTTAGAAAGACAATTCAACCACAGGACTGTTCCTAAGGTCCTCCTGATCTGTCCAAGCCTATCCTTGACCGTGTGACATTAACCCTTCACAGTCAAAAGAAGGTGTTTACATAAAAACAGTGTTCATTGACTTCTCTCCCCATAGGAATATATTGGCTGCTCCACTAAATACAACCTGGAGTCTATATGGGTTATGAATGTTGTATGAACCTGTCTTTGGTACCAGTCCATCAGACCACTATAAGGTCTACCTGTGTCGATTCTAAGCTTCCTGGACCAACCGGAAGTGGTCCAAATCGCCCTAAAAGTGTATACCCATACACTGCCTGCAATTTGATGGACATAGTGCATTGAACCCTGTGTAAATCAGTCAGTTTTCATGGTAAAGACTTAAAACTCAGGATTCTCTAATGGAATAGCCCAATGAGGATGTAAGTTGAGTTACAGCTTCCTGTGCCAACCGGAAGTGCCATAATTGGTGTCTCATGGGCTGTTTGGAGGGGTTAAAAATATCAGATCTTTCCAAAACTTCATATATATGATTAGGCAACCCCATGAACTGTAAATCAGTCATTTTTCCCATAAAAATTCAAAGGAAAACTAAATCACACAGATACACAACATGGATGGAGGGACGTATCATTGGGGTGCGTAGAGACTGACAGTGCCTCCAATAGTTAGCTTTGAATGATATCAAATTGACTGATGGACAGTGACTTGCAGGTGACTCTTGTCCATTAGCAATATGTTTAAGCGGTGAGGTACCATCACCAAAAGCGACATTCTGAAATCAACCCAAACGAGCCATGGAGAGGTACCAAAATCACTGCCCAGACATCCTGAGGTCATCGGGCCAGTCAATTTGGCATTCCTGCATGATTTTTATGGCATGACAAATTGGTGATGGTGACTGCCCAGTTAACCATATGGCAAATGCACAGTGACTTTGAAAGAGTGAGAAAAATCACCAAATGGACATTCTGAAATCAGCCCAAACGAGCGATGGAGAGGTACCAGTATCACTGCCAAGCCATCCCGACTTCATCGGGCCAGTCAATTTGGCATTCCTGCAAAAATTTTCAGTGACTTTGCAAAAGTAAGGAACATTTGCAATATGTTTTAACAGTGAGGTACCATCACCAAAAGCGACATTCTGAAATCAACCCAAACGAGCGATGGAGAGGTACCAAAATCACTGCCCAGCCATCCTGAGGTCATCGGGCCAGTCAATTTGGCATTCCTGCATGATTTTTATGGCATGACAAATTGGTGATGGTGACTGCCCAGTTAACCATATGGCAAATGCACAGTGACTTTGCAAAAGTGAGAAAACATGACCAAATGGACATTCTGAAATCAGCCCAAACGAGCGATGGAGAGGTACCAGTATCACTGCCAAGCCATCCCGAGTTCATCGGGCCAGTCAATTTGGCATTCCTGCACAAATTTTCAGTGACTTTGCAAAAGTAAGGAACATTTGCAATATGTTTTAACAGTGAGGTACCATCACCAAAAGCGACATTCTGAAATCAACCCAAACGAGCCATGGAGAGGTACCAGTATCACTGCCCAGCCATCCCGAGGTCATCGGGCCAGTCAATTTGGCATTCCTGCAAAAATTTTCAGTGACTTTGCAAAAGTAAGGAACATTTGCAATATGTTTTAACAGTGAGGTACCATCACCAAAAGCGACATTCTGAAATCAACCCAAACGAGCGATGGAGAGGTACCAGTATCACTGCCCAGACATCCCTATGTC
>NW_027013102.1:0-17192 GCF_036934945.1 Oncorhynchus masou masou
TCAGCAAGTTGCAGCAATTGACCTACAGAAATAACCACTTCTCCATAAACAATGTCTAAAATCATGTTTGGTTGCAATCTGGATACAATGTTTTAAACATAACTGTTCAAAACTAGATGATAGGGACAGTATGGTTGATTTTCAGCAAGTTGCAAAAATTGACCTACAGAAATAACCACTTCATAAACAAGGTCTAAAATCATGTTTGGTTGCAATCTGATACAGTGTTTTAAACATAACTGTTCAAAACTAAGATGATAGGGACAGTATGGTTGATTTTCAGCAAGTTGCAGCAATTGAACTACAGAAATAACCACTTTTCCTAAACAAGGTCTAAAACATTGTTTGGTTTGCACTCTGTAAGTATATTTTTTACATAACTGTTCAAACTAGATGAAGTTGCAGCAATAGAACTACAGAAATAACTTTTCCATAAACAAGGTCTAAATCATGTTTGGTTGCACTCTGGAAGTACATATTTTACAGAACTGTTCAAACTATAGATTGATAGGAAAACTATGGACAATTTTCAGCAAGTTGCAGCAATTGAACTAGAGAAATAACCACTTTTCCATAAACAAGGTCTATAATCATGTGCACTCTGGATACGTTTTAAACATCTGTTCAAACTAGCTGATAGGGAAGTATGGTCAATTTTCAGCAAGTTGCAGCAATTGACCTACAGAAATAACCACTTCTCCATAAACAATGTCTAAAATCATGTTTGGTTGCAATCTGGATACAATGTTTTAAACATAACTGTTCAAACTAGCTGATAGGGACAGTATGGTCAATTTTCAGCAAGTTGCAGCAATTGACCTACAGAAATAACCACTTCATAAACAAGGTCTAAAATCATGTTTGGTTGCAATCTGGATACAGTGTTTTAAACATAACTGTTCAAAACTAAGATGATAGGGACAGTATGGTTGATTTTCAGCAAGTTGCAGCAATTGAACTACAGAAATAACCACTTTTCCTAAACAAGGTCTAAAACATTGTTTGGTTTGCACTCTGTAAGTATATTTTTTACATAACTGTTCAAACTAGATGAAGTTGCAGCAATAGAACTACAGAAATAACTTTTCCATAAACAAGGTCTAAATCATGTTTGGTTGCACTCTGGAAGTACATATTTTACAGAACTGTTCAAACTATAGATTGATAGGAAAACTATGGACAATTTTCAGCAAGTTGCAGCAATTGAACTAGAGAAATAACCACTTTTCCATAAACAAGGTCTAAATCATTGCACTCTGAAAGTACATATTTTACAGAACTGTTCAAACTAGATGATAGGAAAACTATGGACAATTTTCAGCAAGTTGCAGCAATTCTGAGAAATACTTTTCCATAAACAAGGTCTATAATCATGTGCACTCACGTTTTAAACATCTGTTCAAACTAGCTGATAGGGACAGTATGGTCAATTTTCAGCAAGTTGCAGCAATTGACCTACAGAAATAACCACTTTCCATAAACAAGGTCTAAAATCATGTTTGGTTGCAATCTGGATACAGTGTTTTAAACATAACTGTTCAAAACTAAGATGATAGGGACAGTATGGTTGATTTTCAGCAAGTTGCAGCAATTGAACTACAGAAATAACCACTTTTCCTAAACAAGGTCTAAAACATTGTTTGGTTTGCACTCTGTAAGTATATTTTTTACATAACTGTTCAAACTAGATGAAGTTGCAGCAATAGAACTACAGAAATAACTTTTCCATAAACAAGGTCTAAATCATGTTTGGTTGCACTCTGGAAGTACATATTTTACAGAACTGTTCAAACTATAGATTGATAGGAAAACTATGGACAATTTTCAGCAAGTTGCAATTGAACTAGAGAAATAACCACTTTTCCATAAACAAGGTCTATAATCATATGCACTCTGGAACGTTTTAAACATCTGTTCAAACTAGCTGATAGGGACAGTATGGTCAATTTTCAGCAAGTTGCAGCAATTGACCTACAGAAATAACCACTTTTAAACAAGGTCTAAATCATGTTTGATTGCACTCTGAAAACATTTTTACAGAACTGTTCAAACTGGATGGTAGGAAAACTATGGACAATTTTCAGCAAGTTGCAGCAATTGAACTACAGAAATAACCACTTTTCCATAAACAAGGTCTAAAATCATGTTTGGGTGCACGCTGCATACGTTTTAAACATCTGTTCAAACTAGCTGATAAGGACAGTATGGTCAGTTTTCAGCAAGTTGCAGCAATTGACCTACAGAAATAACCACTTTTCCATAAACAAGGTCTAAAATTATGTTTGATGCACTCTGGATACAATGTTTTAAACCATCTGTTCAAACTAGCTGATAGGTAGGGACAGTATGGTCAATTTTCAGCAAGTTGCAGCAATTGACCTACAGAAATAACCACTTCATAAACAAGGTCTAAAATCATGTTTGGTTGCAATCTGGATACAGTGTTTTAAACATAACTGTTCAAAACTAAGATGATAGGGACAGTATGGTTGATTTTCAACAAGTTGCAGCAATTGACCTACAGAAATAACCACTTTTCCTAAACAAGGTCTAAAACATTGTTTGGTTTGCACTCTGTAAGTATATTTTTTACATAACTGTTCAAACTAGATGAAGTTGCAGCAATAGAACTACAGAAATAACTTTTCCATAAACAAGGTCTAAATCATGTTTGGTTGCACTCTGGAAGTACATATTTTACAGAACTGTTCAAACTATAGATTGATAGGAAAACTATGGACAATTTTCAGCAAGTTGCAGCAATTGAACTAGAGAAATAACCACTTTTCCATAAACAAGGTCTATAATCATGTGCACTCTGGATACGTTTTAAACATCTGTTCAAACTAGCTGATAGGGACAGTATGGTCAATTTTCAGCAAGTTGCAGCAATTGACCTACAGAAATAACCACTTTCCATAAACAATGTCTAAAATCATGTTTGTTGCAATCTGGATACAATGTTTTAAACATAACTGTTCAAAACTAGATGATAGGGACAGTATGGTTAATTTTCAGCAAGTTGCAGCAATTGACCTACAGAAATAACCACTTCATAAACAAGGTCTAAAATCATGTTTGGTTGCAATCTGGATACAGTGTTTTAAACATAACTGTTCAAAACTAAGATGATAGGGACAGTATGGTTCAATTTTCAGCAAGTTGCAGCAATTGAACTACAGAAATAACCACTTTTCCTAAACAAGGTCTAAAACATTGTTTGGTTTGCACTCTGTAAGTATATTTTTTACATAACTGTTCAAACTAGATGAAGTTGCAGCAATAGAACTACAGAAATAACTTTTCCATAAACAAGGTCTAAATCATGTTTGGTTGCACTCTGGAAGTACATATTTTACAGAACTGTTCAAACTATAGATTGATAGGAAAACTATGGACAATTTTCAGCAAGTTGCAGCAATTGAACTAGAGAAATAACCACTTTTCCATAAACAAGGTCTAAATCATGTGCACTCTGTTTTAAACATCTGTTCAAACTAGCTGATGTATGGTCAATTTTCAGCAAGTTGCAGCAATTGACCTACAGAAATAACTTTCCATAAACAATGTCTAAATCATGTTTGGTTGCATCTGGATACAGTGTTTTAAACATAACTGTTCAAACTACAATTTTCAGCAAGTTCAGCAATTGAACTACAGAAATAAATAAACAACAATTTTCAAACTAGCTGATAGGGAAAGCAATTGAACTACAGAAATAACCACTTTTCCATAAACAAGGTCTAAAATCATGTTTGACTGCACTCTGGATACAATGTTTTAAACATAATCTGTTCAAACTAGATAGCTGATAGGGACAGTATGGTCAATTTTCAGCAAGTTGCAGCAATTGACCTACAGAAATAACCACTTCATAAACAAGGTCTAAAATCATGTTTGGTTGCAATCTGGATACAGTGTTTTAAACATAACTGTTCAAAACTAAGATGATAGGGACAGTATAGTTAATTTTCAGCAAGTTGCAGCAATTGAACTACAGAAATAACCACTTTTCCTAAACAAGGTCTAAAACATTGTTTGGTTTGCACTCTGTAAGTATATTTTTTACATAACTGTTCAAACTAGATGAAGTTGCAGCAATAGAACTACAGAAATAACTTTTCCATAAACAAGGTCTAAATCATGTTTGGTTGCACTCTGGTACATATTTTACAGAACTGTTCAAACTATAGATTTAGGAAAACTATGGACAATTTTCAGCAAGTTGCAATTGAACTAGAGAAATAACCACTTTTCCATAAACAAGGTCTATAATCATGTGCACTCTGGATACGTTTTAAACATCTGTTCAAACTAGCTGATAGGGACAGTATGGTCAATTTTCAGCAAGTTGCAGCAATTGACCTACAGAAATAACCACTTCATAAACAAGGTCTAAAATCATGTTTGGTTGCAATCTGGATACAGTGTTTTAAACATAACTGTTCAAAACTAAGATGATAGGGACAGTATGGACAATTTTCAGCAAGTTGCAGCAATTGAACTACAGAAATAACCACTTTTCCTAAACAAGGTCTAAAACATTGTTTGGTTTGCACTCTGTAAGTATATTTTTTACATAACTGTTCAAACTAGATGAAGTTGCAGCAATAGAACTACAGAAATAACTTTTCCATAAACAAGGTCTAAATCATGTTTGGTTGCACTCTGGAAGTACATATTTTACAGAACTGTTCAAACTATAGATTGATAGGAAAACTATGGACAATTTTCAGCAAGTTGCAGCAATTGAACTAGAGAAATAATCACTTTTCCATAAACAAGGTCTATAATCATGTGCACTCTGGATACGTTTTAAACATCTGTTCAAACTAGCTGATAGGGAAAGTATGGTCAATTTTCAGCAAGTTGCAGCAATTGACCTACAGAAATAACCACTTCTCCATAAACAATGTCTAAAATCATGTTTGGTTGCAATCTGGATACAGTGTTTTAAACATATCTGTTCAAACTAGCTGATAGGGACAGTATGGTCAATTTTCAGCAAGTTGCAGCAGTTGACCTACAGAAATAACCACTTCTCCATAAACAATGTCTAAAATCATGTTTGGTTGCAATCTGGATACAGTGTTTTAAACATAACTGTTCAAAACTAAGATGATAGGGACAGTATGGTTGATTTTCAGCAAGTTGCAGCAATTGAACTACAGAAATAACCACTTTTCCTAAACAAGGTCTAAAACATTGTTTGGTTTGCACTCTGTAAGTATATTTTTTACATAACTGTTCAAACTAGATGAAGTTGCAGCAATAGAACTACAGAAATAACTTTTCCATAAACAAGGTCTAAATCATGTTTGGTTGCACTCTGGAAGTACATATTTTACAGAACTGTTCAAACTATAGATTGATAGGAAAACTATGGACAATTTTCAGCAAGTTGCAGCAATTACTAGAGAAATAACCACTTTTCCATAAAAAGGTCTAAATCAGATTGTCTACATTTTTAAGAACTGTTCAAACTAGATGTAGGAAAACTATGGACAATTTTCAGCAAGTTGCAGCAATTGAACTAGAGAAATAACCACTTTTCCATAAACAAGGTCTATAATCTGCACTCTGGATACGTTTTAAACATCTGTTCAAACTAGCTGATAGGGACAGTATGGTCAATTTTCAGCAAGTTGCAGCAATTGACCTACAGAAATAACCACTTCTCCATAAACAATGTCTAAAATCATGTTTGGTTGCAATCTGGATACAGTGTTTTAAACATAACTGTTCAAAACTAGATGATAGGGACAGTATGGTTAATTTTCAGCAAGTTGCAGCAATTGAACTACAGAAATAACCACTTTTCCTAAACAAGGTCTAAAACATTGTTTGGTTTGCACTCTGTAAGTATATTTTTTACATAACTGTTCAAACTAGATGAAGTTGCAGCAATAGAACTACAGAAATAACTTTTCCATAAACAAGGTCTAAATCATGTTTGGTTGCACTCTGGAAGTACATATTTTACAGAACTGTTCAAACTATAGATTGATAGGAAAACTATGGACAATTTTCAGCAAGTTGCAATTGAACTAGAGAAATAACCACTTTTCCATAAACAAGGTCTATAATCATATGCACTCTGGATACGTTTTAAACATCTGTTCAAACTAGCTGATAGGGACAGTATGGTCAATTTTCAGCAAGTTGCAGCAATTGACCTACAGAAATAACCACTCTTCCTAAACAAGGTCTAAATCATGTTTGATTGCACTCTGAAAGTACATTTTTTACAGAACTGTTCAAACTGGATGGTAGGAAAACTATGGACAATTTTCAGCAAGTTGCAGCAATTGAACTACAGAAATAACCACTTTTCCATAAACAAGGTCTAAAATCATGTTTGGGTGCACGCTGCATACGTTTTAAACATCTGTTCAAACTAGCTGATAAGGACAGTATGGTCAGTTTTCAGCAAGTTGCAGCAATTGACCTACAGAAATAACCACTTTTCCATAAACAAGGTCTAAAATTATGTTTGATGCACTCTGGATACAATGTTTTAAACCATCTGTTCAAACTAGCTGATAGGTAGGGACAGTATGGTCAATTTTCAGCAAGTTGCAGCAATTGACCTACAGAAATAACCACTTCATAAACAAGGTCTAAAATCATGTTTGGTTGCAATCTGGATACAGTGTTTTAAACATAACTGTTCAAAACTAAGATGATAGGGACAGTATGGTTGATTTTCAACAAGTTGCAGCAATTGAACTACAGGAATAACCACTTTTCCTAAACAAGGTTTGGTTTGGTTTGCACTCTGTAAGTATATTTTTTACATAACTGTTCAAACTAGATGAAGTTGCAGCAATAGAACTACAGAAATAACTTTTCCATAAACAAGGTCTAAATCATGTTTGGTTGCACTCTGGAAGTACATATTTTACAGAACTGTTCAAACTATAGATTGATAGGAAAACTATGGACAATTTTCAGCAAGTTGCAGCAATTGAACTAGAGAAATAACCACTTTTCCATAAACAAGGTCTATAATCATGTTTGTTTTAAACATTGCACTCTGGAAAGTACGTTTTACAGAACACTGTTCAAACTAGATGATAGGAAAACTATGGACAATTTTCAGCAAGTTGCAGCAATTGAACTACAGAAATAACCACTTTTCCATAAACAAGGTCTAAAATCATGTTTGATGCACTCTGGATACAATGTTTTAAACATCTGTTCAAACTAGCTGATATAGGGACAGTATGGTCAATTTTCAGCAAGTTGCAGCAATTGACCTACAGAAATAACCACTTCATAAACAAGGTCTAAAATCATGTTTGGTTGCAATCTGGATACAGTGTTTTAAACATAACTGTTCAAAACTAAGATGATAGGGACAGTATGGTTAATTTTCAGCAAGTTGCAGCAATTGAAACAGAAATAACCACTTTTCCTAAACAAGGTCTAAAACATTGTTTGGTTTGCACTGTAAGAAATAACTGTTCAAACTAGATTTGCAGCAATAGAACTACAGAAATAACTTTTCCATAAACAAGGTCTAAATCATGTTTGGTTGCACTCTGGAAGTACATATTTTACAGAACTGTTCAAACTATAGATTGATAGGAAAACTATGGACAATTTTCAGCAAGTTGCAGCAATTGAACTAGAGAAATAACCACTTTTCCATAAACAAGGTCTAAATCATGTTTGATTGCACTCTGAAAGATACATTTTAAACAGAACTGTTCAAACTAGATGATAGGAAAACAGTATGGACAATTTTCAGCAAGTTGCAGCAATTGAACTACAGAAATAACCACTTTTCCATAAACAAGGTCTATAATCATGTTTGTGCACTCTGGATACGTTTTAAACATCTGTTCAAACTAGCTGATAGGGACAGTATGGTCAATTTTCAGCAAGTTGCAGCAATTGACCTACAGAAATAACCACTTTCCATAAACAAGGTCTAAAATCATGTTTGGTTGCAATCTGGATACAGTGTTTTAAACATAACTGTTCAAAACTAAGATGATAGGGACAGTATGGTTAATTTTCAGCAAGTTGCAGCAATTGAACTACAGAAATAACCACTTTTCCTAAACAAGGTCTAAAACATTGTTTGGTTTGCACTCTGTAAGTATATTTTTTACATAACTGTTCAAACTAGATGAAGTTGCAGCAATAGAACTACAGAAATAACTTTTCCATAAACAAGGTCTAAATCATGTTTGGTTGCACTCTGGAAGTACATATTTTACAGAACTGTTCAAACTATAGATTGATTAGAGAAATAACCACTTTTCCATAAACAAGGATATGCACTCTGGATTTTCATCTGTTCAAAAGCTTGACAGTATGGTCAATTTTGAACTAGAGAAATAACCACTTTTCCATAAACAAGGTCTAAATCATGTTTGATTGCACTCTGAAAGTACATTTTTTACAGAACTGTTCAAACTGGATGGTAGGAAAACTATGGACAATTTTCAGCAAGTTGCAGCAATTGAACTACAGAAATAACCACTTTTCCATAAACAAGGTCTAAAATCATGTTTGGGTGCACGCTGCATACGTTTTAAACATCTGTTCAAACTAGCTGATAAGGACAGTATGGTCAGTTTTCAGCAAGTTGCAGCAATTGACCTACAGAAATAACCACTTTTCCATAAACAAGGTCTAAAATTATGTTTGATGCACTCTGGATACAATGTTTTAAACCATCTGTTCAAACTAGCTGATAGGTAGGGACAGTATGGTCAATTTTCAGCAAGTTGCAGCAATTGACCTACAGAAATAACCACTTCATAAACAAGGTCTAAAATCATGTTTGGTTGCAATCTGGATACAGTGTTTTAAACATAACTGTTCAAAACTAAGATGATAGGGACAGTATGGTTGATTTTCAACAAGTTGCAGCAATTGAACTACAGGAATAACCACTTTTCCTAAACAAGGTCTAAAACATTGTTTGGTTTGCACTCTGTAAGTATATTTTTTACATAACTGTTCAAACTAGATGAAGTTGCAGCAATAGAACTACAGAAATAACTTTTCCATAAACAAGGTCTAAATCATGTTTGGTTGCACTCTGGAAGTACATATTTTACAGAACTGTTCAAACTATAGATTGATAGGAAAACTATGGACAATTTTCAGCAAGTTGCAGCAATTGAACTAGAGAAATAACCACTTTTCCATAAACAAGGTCTAAATCATGTTTGATTGCACTCTGAAAGTACATTTTTTACAGAACTGTTCAAACTGGATGGTAGGAAAACTATGGACAATTTTCAGCAAGTTGCAGCAATTGAACTAGAGAAATAACCACTTTTCCATAAACAAGGTCTATAATCATGTGCACTCTGGATACGTTTTAAACATCTGTTCAAACTAGCTGATAGGGACAGTATGGTCAATTTTCAGCAAGTTGCAGCAATTGACCTACAGAAATAACCACTTCTCCATAAACAATGTCTAAAATCATGTTTGGTTGCAATCTGGATACAATGTTTTAAACATAACTGTTTAAAACTAGATGATAGGGACAGTATGGTTAATTTTCAGCAAGTTGCAGCAATTGACCTACAGAAATAACCACTTCATAAACAAGGTCTAAAATCATGTTTGGTTGCAATCTGGATACAGTGTTTTAAACATAACTGTTCAAAACTAAGATGATAGGGACAGTATGGTTAATTTTCAGCAAGTTGCAGCAATTGAACTACAGAAATAACCACTTTTCCTAAACAAGGTCTAAAACATTGTTTGGTTTGCACTCTGTAAGTATATTTTTTACATAACTGTTCAAACTAGATGAAGTTGCAGCAATAGAACTACAGAAATAACTTTTCCATAAACAAGGTCTAAATCATGTTTGGTTGCACTCTGGAAGTACATATTTTACAGAACTGTTCAAACTATAGATTGATAGGAAAACTATGGACAATTTTCAGCAAGTTGCAATTGAACTAGAGAAATAACCACTTTTCCATAAACAAGGTCTATAATCATGTGCACTCTGGATACGTTTTAAACATCTGTTCAAACTAGCTGATAGGGACAGTATGGTCAATTTTCAGCAAGTTGCAGCAATTGACCTACAGAAATAACCACTTCTCCATAAACAATGTCTAAAATCATGTTTGGTTGCAATCTGGATACAATGTTTTAAACATAACTGTTCAAAACTAGATGATAGGGACAGTATGGTTAATTTTCAGCAATACAGAAATAACCACTTCATAAACAAGGTCTAAAATCATGTTTGGTTGCAATCTGGATACAGTGTTTTAAACATAACTGTTCAAAACTAAGATGATAGGGACAGTATGGTTAATTTTCAGCAAGTTGCAGCAATTGAACTACAGAAATAACCACTTTTCCTAAACAAGGTCTAAAACATTGTTTGGTTTGCACTCTGTAAGTATATTTTTTACATAACTGTTCAAACTAGATGAAGTTGCAGCAATAGAACTACAGAAATAACTTTTCCATAAACAAGGTCTAAATCATGTTTGGTTGCACTCTGGAAGTACATATTTTACAGAACTGTTCAAACTATAGATTGATAGGAAAACTATGGACAATTTTCAGCAAGTTGCAGCAATTGAACTAGAGAAATAATCACTTTTCCATAAACAAGGTCTATAATCATGTGCACTCTGGATACGTTTTAAACATCTGTTCAAACTAGCTGATAGGGAAAGTATGGTCAATTTTCAGCAAGTTGCAGCAATTGACCTACAGAAATAACCACTTCTCCATAAACAATGTCTAAAATCATGTTTGGTTGCAATCTGGATACAGTGTTTTAAACATATCTGTTCAAACTAGCTGATAGGGACAAAACAAGTTGCAGATTGACCTACAGAAATAACCACTTCTCCATAAACAATGTCTAAAATCATGTTTGGTTGCAATCTGGATACAGTGTTTTAAACATAACTGTTCAAAACTAGATGATAGGGACAGTATGGTTGATTTTCAGCAAGTTGCAGCAATTGAACTACAGAAATAACCACTTTTCCTAAACAAGGTCTAAAACATTGTTTGGTTTGCACTCTGTAAGTATATTTTTTACATAACTGTTCAAACTAGATGAAGTTGCAGCAATAGAACTACAGAAATAACTTTTCCATAAACAAGGTCTAAATCATGTTTGGTTGCACTCTGGAAGTACATATTTTACAGAACTGTTCAAACTATAGATTGATAGGAAAACTATGGACAATTTTCAGCAAGTTGCAGCAATTGAACTAGAGAAATAACCACTTTTCCATAAACAAGGTCTAAATCAGTTGCACTCTGAAAGTACATTTTTTAAGAACTGTTCAAACTAGATGATAGGAAACTATGGACAATTTTCAGCAAGTTGCAGCAATTGAACTAGAGAAATAACCACTTTTCCATAAACAAGGTCTATAATCATGTGCACTCTGGATACGTTTTAAACATCTGTTCAAACTAGCTGATAGGGACAGTATGGTCAATTTTCAGCAAGTTGCAGCAATTGACCTACAGAAATAACCACTTCTCCATAAACAATGTCTAAAATCATGTTTGGTTGCAATCTGGATACAATGTTTTAAACATAACTGTTCAAAACTAGATGATAGGGACAGTATGTTAATTTTCAGCAATGAACACAGTTAAACAAGGTCTAAAATCATGTTTGGTTTCTGGATACAATGTTTTAAACATAACTGTTCAAACTACTAGATGATAGGGACAGTATGGTTAATTTTCAGCAAGTTGCAGCAATTGACCTACAGAAATAACCACTTCATAAACAAGGTCTAAAATCATGTTTGGTTGCAATCTGGATACAGTGTTTTAAACATAACTGTTCAAAACTAAGATGATAGGGACAGTATGGTTGATTTTCAGCAAGTTGCAGCAATTGAACTACAGAAATAACCACTTTTCCTAAACAAGGTCTAAAACATTGTTTGGTTTGCACTCTGTAAGTATATTTTTTACATAACTGTTCAAACTAGATGAAGTTGCAGCAATAGAACTACAGAAATAACTTTTCCATAAACAAGGTCTAAATCATGTTTGGTTGCACTCTGGAAGTACATATTTTACAGAACTGTTCAAACTATAGATTGATAGGAAAACTATGGACAATTTTCAGCAAGTTGCAATTGAACTAGAGAAATAACCACTTTTCCATAAACAAGGTCTATAATCATGTGCACTCTGGATACGTTTTAAACATCTGTTCAAACTAGCTGATAGGGACAGTATGGTCAATTTTCAGCAAGTTGCAGCAATTGACCTACAAGAAATAACCACATTTTTTTTTTCCATAAACAAGTTGGCAATTGAACTCAAAATCATTTTTAAACAAGGTCTAAAATCATGTTTGGGTGCACGCTGCATACGTTTTAAAATCTGTTCAAACTAGCTGATAGGGACAGTATGGTCAATTTTCAGCAAGTTGCAGCAATTGACCTACAGAAATAACCACTTTTCCATAAACAAGGTCTAAAATTATGTTTGATGCACTCTGGATACAATGTTTTAAACCATCTGTTCAAACTAGCTGATAGGTAGGGACAGTATGGTCAATTTTCAGCAAGTTGCAGCAATTGACCTACAGAAATAACCACTTCATAAACAAGGTCTAAAATCATGTTTGGTTGCAATCTGGATACAGTGTTTTAAACATAACTGTTCAAAACTAAGATGATAGGGACAGTATGGTTGATTTTCAACAAGTTGCAGCAATTGACCTACAGAAATAACCACTTTTCCTAAACAAGGTCTAAAACATTGTTTGGTTTGCACTCTGTAAGTATATTTTTTACATAACTGTTCAAACTAGATGAAGTTGCAGCAATAGAACTACAGAAATAACTTTTCCATAAACAAGGTCTAAATCATGTTTGGTTGCACTCTGGAAGTACATATTTTACAGAACTGTTCAAACTATAGATTGATAGGAAAACTATGGACAATTTTCAGCAAGTTGCAGCAATTGAACTAGAGAAATAACCACTTTTCCATAAACAAGGTCTATAATCATGTGCACTCTGGATACGTTTTAAACATCTGTTCAAACTAGCTGATAGGGACAGTATGGTCAATTTTCAGCAAGTTGCAGCAATTGACCTACAGAAATAACCACTCTTTAAACAAGGTCTAAATCATGTTTGATTGCACTCTGAAAGTACATTTTTTCTGTTCAAACTGGATGGTAGGAAAACTATGGACAATTTTCAGCAAGTTGCAGCAATTGAACTACAGAAATAACCACTTTTCCATAAACAAGGTCTAAAATCATGTTTGTGCACGCTGCATACGTTTTAAACATCTGTTCAAACTAGCTGATAAGGACAGTATGGTCAGTTTTCAGCAAGTTGCAGCAATTGACCTACAGAAATAACCACTTTTCCATAAACAAGGTCTAAAATTATGTTTGATGCAATCTGGATACAATGTTTTAAACCATCTGTTCAAACTAGCTGATAGGTAGGGACAGTATGGTTAATTTTCAGCAAGTTGCAGCAATTGACCTACAGAAATAACCACTTCATAAACAAGGTCTAAAATCATGTTTGGTTGCAATCTGGATACAGTGTTTTAAACATAACTGTTCAAAACTAAGATGATAGGGACAGTATGGTTGATTTTCAGCAAGTTGCAGCAATTGAACTACAGAAATAACCACTTTTCCTAAACAAGGTCTAAAACATTGTTTGGTTTGCACTCTGTAAGTATATTTTTTACATAACTGTTCAAACTAGATGAAGTTGCAGCAATAGAACTACAGAAATAACTTTTCCATAAACAAGGTCTAAATCATGTTTGGTTGCACTCTGGAAGTACATATTTTACAGAACTGTTCAAACTATAGATTGATAGGAAAACTATGGACAATTTTCAGCAAGTTGCAGCAATTGAACTAGAGAAATAACCACTTTTCCATAAACAAGGTCTAAATCATGTTTGGTTGCACTCTGGATACATATTTTAAAATCTGTTCAAACTATAGATTGATAGGAAAACTATGGTCAATTTTCAGCAAGTTGCAGCAATTGAACTAGAGAAATAACCACTTTTCCATAAACAAGGTCTATAATCATGTGCACTCTAAATACACTGTTTTGATTAGGCAGTACAATTTTCAAGTTGCAAAGTACAGAAATTTTTTAAACAGTCTAAAATCATGTTTGTTCAAAAATACGTTTTAAACATCTGTTCAAACTAGCTGATAGGACAGTATGGACAATTTTCAGCAAGTTGCAGCAATTGAACTACAGAAATAACCACTTTTCCATAAACAAGGTCTATAATCATGTTTGGTTGCACTCTGGATACAGTGTTTTAAACATAACTGTTCAAACTAGATGATAGGGACAGTAACAATTTTCAACAAGTTGCAGCAATTGAACTACAGAAATAACCACTTTTCATAAACAAGGTTATAAACACTCTGGATATAGTGTTTTAAACATAACTGTTCAAATTTTCAGCAAGTTGCAGCAATTGAACTACAGAAATAACCACTTTTCCATAAACAAGGTCTAAATCATGTTTGGTTGCTGGAAGTACAATTTTACAGAACTGTTCAAACTATAGATTGATAGGAAAACTATGGACAATTTTCAGCAAAAGCACTAGAGAAATAACCACTTTTCCATAAACAAGGTCTATAATCATGTGCACTCTGGATACGTTTTAAACATCTGTTCAAACTAGCTGATAGGGACAGTATGGTCAATTTTCAGCAAGTTGCAGCAATTGACCTACAGAAATAACCACTTCTCCATAAACAATGTCTAAAATCATGTTTGGTTGCAATCTGGATACAATGTTTTAAACATAACTGTTTAAAACTAGATGATAGGGACAGTATGGTTAATTTTCAGCAAGTTGCAGCAATTGAACTACAGAAATAACCACTTTTCCTAAACAAGGTCTAAAACATTGTTTGGTTTGCACTCTGTAAGTATATTTTTTACATAACTGTTCAAACTAGATGAAGTTGCAGCAATAGAACTACAGAAATAACTTTTCCATAAACAAGGTCTAAATCATGTTTGGTTGCATGGAAGTACATATTTTACAGAACTGTTCAAACTATAGATTGATAGGAAAACTATGGACAATTTTCAGCAAGTTGCAGCAATTGAACTAGAGAAATAACCACTTTTCCATAAACAAGGTCTAAATCATGTTTGGTTGTTCAAACTAGATGAAGTTGCAGCAATAGAACTACAGAAATAACTTTTCCATAAACAAGGTCTAAATCATGTTTGGTTGCACTCTGGAATATATTTTACAGAACTGTTCAAACTATAGATTGATAGGAAAACTATGGACAATTTTCAGCAAGTTGCAATTGAACTAGAGAAATAACCACTTTTCCATAAACAAGGTCTATAATCATATGCACTCTGGATAAATGTTTTAAACATCTGTTCAAACTAGATGATAGGGACAGTATGGTCAATTTTCAGCAAGTTGCAGCAATTGAACTACAGAAATAACCACTTTTCCTAAACAAGGTCTAAATCATGTTTGATTGCACTCTGAAAGTACATTTTTACAGAACTGTTCAAACTATGGTAGGAAAACTATGGACAATTTTCAGCAAGTTGCAGCAATTGAACTACAGAAATAACCACTTTTCCATAAACAAGGTCTATAATCATGTGCACTCATGTTTGGGTGGATACGTTTTAAACATCTGTTCAAACTAGCTGATAAGGACAGTATGGTCATTTTCAGCAAGTTGCAGCAATTGACCTACAGAAATAACCACTTTTCCATAAACAATGTCTAAAATCATGTTTGTTGCAATCTGGATACAATGTTTTAAACATCTGTTCAAACTAGCTGATAGGGACAGTATGGTCAATTTTCAGCAAGTTGCAGCAATTGACCTACAGAAATAACCACTTCATAAACAAGGTCTAAAATCATGTTTGGTTGCAATCTGGATACAGTGTTTTAAACATAACTGTTCAAAACTAAGATGATAGGGACAGTAAGGTTGATTTTCAACAAGTTGCAGCAATTGAACTACAGGAATAACCACTTTTCCTAAACAAGGTTTGGTTTGGTTTGCACTCTGTAAGTATATTTTTTACATAACTGTTCAAACTAGATGAAGTTGCAGCAATAGAACTACAGAAATAACTTTTCCATAAACAAGGTCTAAATCATGTTTGGTTGCACTCTGGAAGTACATATTTTACAGAACCGTTCAAACTATGGATTGATAGGAAAACTATGGACAATTTTCAGCAAGTTGCAGCAATTGAACTAGAGAAATAACCACTTTTCCATAAACAAGGTCTATAATCATGTGCACTCTGGATGCGTTTTAAACATCTGTTCAAACTAGCTGATAGGGACAGTATGGTCAATTTTCAGCAAGTTGCAGCAATTGACCTACAGAAATAACCACTTCTCCATAAACAATGTCTAAAATCATGTTTGGTTGCAATCTGGATACAATGTTTTAAACATAACTGTTTCAAAACTAGATGATAGGGACAGTATGGTTAATTTTCAGCAAGTTGCAGCAATTGAACTACAGAAATAACCACTTTTCCTAAACAAGGTCTAAAATCATGTTTGGTTGCAATCTTTATACAGTGTTTTAAACATAACTGTTCAAAACTAAGATGATAGGGACAGTACGTTAATTTAATTTTCAGCAAGTTGCAGCAATTGAACTACAGAAATAACCACTTTTCCTAAACAAGGTCTAAAACATTGTTTGGTTTGCACTCTGTAAGTATATTTTTTACATAACTGTTCAAACTAGATGAAGTTGCAGCAATAGAACTACAGAAATAACTTTTCCATAAACAAAGGTCCAAATCATGTTTGGTTGCACTCTGAAGTACATATTTTACAGAACTGTTCAAACTATAGATTGATAGGATAACTATGGACAATTTTTCAGCAAGTTGCAATTGAACTAGAGAAATAACCACTTTTCCATAAACAAGGTCTATAATCATGTGCACTCTGGATACGTTTTAAACATCTGTTCAAACTAGCTGATAGGGACAGTATGGTCAATTTTCAGCAAGTTGCAGCAATTGACCTACAGAAATAACCACTTCTCCATAAACAAGGTCTAAAATCATGTTTGGTTGCAATCTGGATACAGTGTTTTAAACATAACTGTTCAAAACTAAGATGATAGGGACAGTATGGTTAATTTTCAGCAAGTTGCAGCAATTGAACTACAGAAATAA